>NC_143577.1:21812551-22052416 GCF_048544385.1 Mastigoproctus giganteus
ACTAAAGATGTTTTTCAAAAAAAAAAAGTTTTCTTAGATCGTAATTTGCATTTTTAATTTTTCTGAGCTTTTTTCAGGCTTTATATAATTTATCCACTTTAATTTTAAGTATTGTCATATAGTAAATACTTTAACAAATATTATATTATATGTTATTTTTAAATTATTTTTTAACTTTTAAAAAAATTCATATTACTTTTAATTATATTTGTAAACCTATATTTTCTTTACATATTTTTATTTGAAGAATACAACTGAAAGCTTATGAAGGTTTTGTTCAGTTGCTGTAGGATCAATAGTAGGTTCGTTTTATAGAGGCTTTGAATCTAATGGACGTCGAAAAAAAATTCAAAAAAAAAGAAGAAAAACTGAAAAGCCAAAAATGATGGCTTTTAGAGAGCGAGAAGAGTGAACCGGAAATGATATCACCAGAAAACTATTTGAATCCTCTTACAAAAAGAAGTTAAATCTTGTAGAAAGAGAAACGTATCGTTCATACTTTTCTGCTCCATCTTCAGAACGTTTTCTGGAATGTATTTGTTTAGACTTATTTATTAATTGATAAATTTGCAATAATATCTCAAAGAATGGTTGGAGCAACTTAGTAAACTTGAAGAATGACCACTTAATGTTCTTGGCTTTCTTTCAGGCATCTCTTGGTAAAAATAAGAACAAAAACCTGTACTGCACCTTGAACCTCATATTACTTTCGTTTAACCTTTGCAAAATAGTACAGGGTGGCCATTTTAACATGGAAATGTGAATAACTTCAAGTAAAAGAGTGTTAGAGACACGAAATTTGCAATTAAGATTCTTTATTCGCTGCATGGTGCCCACTTGATTGCAAAATTTAAAATTATGATTTTCTTTCCAAACAGCCACACAGTGACCTCTGATGCAGTAATCCATATATTGGATTCCGAGGTTTGCGAGGATAGCACAGTGGTTGTAATCATCATCCTCTCCACATTGGTGAAAAACGCTGGTGTTCGAATCCCGTCAATGATGAGAGTAACTTTTATGCCCTGTTTTCTTCAATGACTGAGTTAATAGGTCTCAAGCGTGGACAGCAAGATTCCTATCCCTCCTACGGAAAGTCGAGTTTTTCATCCAGAAACAGTCGAATTGACCAGAGACCTTAAGGACATGTGGGCAGATGAGTTAGTTGCTTAGTGGCCCTAATATGATAGGTTTGTACACCCTATTCCGATCAAATGAAGAGGTCCAGGTGTAAAGGATGCAGCCAGGGTTCATTGAGTCAACAATGAAGTTCAGAGGTCATGAGGTGGAGGTGCTGCTTCTCTTGATATATCCTGGAATTTTTAACGAGCGTGCAGGAAAACATGAACGCCAGTCTAGATGATCCCATAAAAGATCTATTGAGTTTAAGTCAGGCGATTAGGGGCCACACCATAATTTGCAATACCACTCCCGTTGTTTAGTTGCTAGAGAGTCCTTGCACAGCTCAGAGCTGTATTTCGAGTCATTGTCTTGTTGTAATTAAAACTTCTTCCACCAAGTCGAAGACCAGGGCATATTGCATTATGTTCAAAAATGATTTTATAGCCTTCTTTTCTTCAATTCTGACGACTTAACCCACTGCAGGAAAACAGAAGACCCAGATCAAGATGGAACCACCACCGTGCATGATTAAACAAGCATGGTGGTGGTAGTTCTGAATTTATATTATTGCAAAACACTCTAGAATCAACTTCAACCTTCCATAATATTCAAACAATACTCCCAATTTCTAAAATATTCTAGACTCATCTACAACGTTCACGAATCTCCTACAATTTTCCACCACATTCAGGAGTCTTTTATACCTTTCTGGAATATTATCGAATATTCAAGATTGGTCCTATTTGAATAAAAACTTTGAAAATTGAGAAAAACGAAATCTGATTCCAAACTTTTAGATGGAAGTGTACCAAAAGCCTTCGAATCAAATATTAAACTTGACCACTTTAAGAAGTTTCGTTAACGTTCCCTTGTGAGTAAACTAAGAGACTCTTGTATTTTAGCGGTGATGCAGTAACTGGTTCTGAGATACACTCCCCTCTGAAAAGTATCGACGACCACTTATGATAATCGCCTGCTATTAATCCCTTGTAGTACAGTTGACGAACTATACCATCATCCAAATAATTTTTGCTTTCTTTCATTGCAAGCATACTAACATTTTGATCAACTGTAGTAACTTTTAAGGGCTATTCTCAAATATTGGAGCAGTAGATGTAAAATATTTGAAGTGCTTCCTGAAACCCAGTAATGGGGAAAGAGACCTGAAAATGTAGGAAGTACGTTGGCATGGAGATCTGTTCTCTTTCAAAGAACAGATTCATCACTGTCAACTCTTGGAGAAAGCCCAAAACCGATCCATAAATGGAAATTAATTGATCGCGTATTCATTCCCCTACCACCCTGACAGTCGATCCTTTCAGAGTGGTAGAAATGGATTCGTCTGCCTTTTCTCTTTTGAAAGGAGGGGTGAGTGGAACCGAGTACCTCACTGATCATTACTATCGACTTTTCCCAGTCTTAAATTTTTAAATTCTTCTAGAAACAAACTTTGTCCTGTATTTTTACTGACGATAGTTGGTGTAAAACCCTCCTGGAACCTAAATCAATTATGTACTCAACAATATTTTCTTCCTTCAGCAAATCTGCGAACGATGCTATTCTACCAAAAAGATTTATGAATCCCGTTGTCACCTGTAGCGTTGGCCTGAGGGTAACTCAACACCGAGAGAGGAAGAAGTCAGAGGGGGTTGCTAATGATCTTAAATCAAGTCTTGTACTACTGCATGTCTTCGGTCAACGATGTTAAATTTAAACAACCAGATTTGCAGAATTCTTCGAAGTACTGCGTTGTAAATTAGGTGATTTATTATGGTACTCTTTGATGGTGACATCGGAGTGCCTTTGGATTGCCAAGCTATCCTTGATCTCAATTTGCTTACGTCTCCGTGTCATTTTAATGCCACCACCAACATCTCCAGCTGACAACGGCTGTCATTTTTCAATGTGCCAGTGATAAATGGAATGCCTTCAGAAGATAAAGAGACAAAGCACATAGATAGGTTCATAATGCAAATAATTATTTCTCTTAATCGATTTCAAATGGTTCCTACTTGATTCGATTCTCAAGAGGCTGCATTTCAACCCACAAACAGCGTGGATTAGGACCGAAACCCTCCAGGGACTTTTCCAAATTTTTGTTCAGCGATAATGGCAAACGGGGGGGGGGTGAGTTTGATTTTCATCCAGGTTAGGTCTCAACAGGGCCAGCGTCTATTTGAACAATCTAATATTATGGCGTGTGTAGATTATGGATGACTAATAGACCAGGAACTACAATGTTAATTATCCGATATATATCAACGTCTCCGATGTCTTCTGTGTGGATGGTGAGGTAAATTGATGCCTCCACTGCTTTACACTGAGACGGGTGTGGTACTTGGGCTGCCTCAGCTAATTAACGCCACCAATCATTAATACTTGTTACTATCATTAGACAGGACTCTCTAAATTCTCGATTATAGGCTGGCGAGTCAAATAATTGAAGTATAGTTGGAAGGAGAACCCTAAATTAGATTCTGATATGTAAAGTCTGACATGTTTCTAATATAATGAAAAATTTCACGCCTTTTTGGAAATATGTGATTTATTTACGATCCAAGAAGGGCATCTAAATTACCAGTAGGTGGCACAGCAGTCATGTTTGGGAAAGTCAGATAATTGAAAAAAAAAAAAAAAATACCACTAACCAGACACTGAGAGCTTGAGTGCTACGACAATGTCAACCTGTGTTCCAAGCGGACCAGTTTGTGCAGGAAGTGAACAATATTAATACTTTAAGTAATTATAAAAAAATGATAATTACTTAAAGATAGTTAATTATAAAAAAATCATTTTAAAAAGTAAATTTTTTTAATGGAAAATGCTGTTTACAGATGATGATAAACATGAAATCAATCGAACAGATGTTGATTTTTCTACAGAGCGGTCATGCTTAATC
This sequence comes from Mastigoproctus giganteus, assembly GCF_048544385.1. Classification (NCBI taxonomy): domain Eukaryota; kingdom Metazoa; phylum Arthropoda; class Arachnida; order Uropygi; family Thelyphonidae; genus Mastigoproctus; species Mastigoproctus giganteus. The sequence continues at coordinate 21,816,573 of NC_143577.1, forward strand.
AATTGATGGCTACTGAGAGGACGGATAAAGTGATTTTTCGAGTCAGGTGGTCATTGTTGCCATGGGAACGCTACCATCCTTCGCAGGGAGGCTAACTGAGCGTGTTTAATGCGTAAAAAAAGCAATAATTCACGCTAGCGAACGGCGAACTGCACGTGAAAGAAAGACACCCAGAACTGATGCCGTAAGTGGGATAAAAGCGGGGAAGTGAGTGCGGAGATTGGCGAGGACACAATGACGGACGCAAAGCGAAGAACAAGCGAACCACGAAAGGCAGTCATTGGAGAAAAAGAAACCTCTTCGATTGCGAAACCGTGTTCGGCTTAGTTGATGAACAGAAGAAATGCCACTGCAAGATACCATTCAGCGCTCTCTTCAGCTGCTAGGACTTCTACATTTCCTCCTCTTTTAACTATCTGTCTCTTCTTTCTTTTGTAACTGCTCTTTGTTCCCTCTTCAGTTATTTTTTTTGTTTTCAACTGCTCTTATTTTTAAATCTTTCCTACTCTCGAGTTGTATTCTACCTTCGTGTTTCTTGTGCCACTTCTATATTTTCTTTGTTTTACTCTCTCTCTCACACACACCACACATACAGACGTTATCTGATGGACTTCGAAAAAGGGATGATTGTTGGGTACTGGATGAATGGTAACAGTATTACACAAACTGAGAATCTTTTGGACTTTGCTGTTCCAAGAGTGGATGGATAGTGGAAGAGCAGCAGTCGCTTGGACAATTGTGGGTGACTGCGCCTGAGCGAGCTGATAGACAGAAAACGATGGAACTGCTAGCAATGGAACTTTTAACCAGCTGTGTTTCAAAGACCACGATCCAACGAACTGTACTCTGTATGGGCCGTCTGAATAGGAGCTCGGTCCAAGTATTAATCCCCAACGACATTCAAAGTTTGCAACTGAAAGGTATCATTGGACGATTGACAACTGGAAAAGAAGATGGCTTTTCCCAAGAATCACGTTTCCTCCTATGCTATATGGCCGGTAGATGGAGCGAGTACTGCAACAAATTGCGAAGAGGAATCACTCCGATGTCATGATCCAACAGAAACGGGCAGATGGGAGCAGTGTTGTGGTATGGGGGATTTTTTCCTGAGAATCTCTTGGAGCTCTCATAACCCTGGACCGATTCTGCTATAAACTTACTTACCAATTGTATTTGATCAGGTACACCATTTCATGCTGGCTGCCTTCCTGGATGGCACAGGTGTGTTCAGCAGGATAATGCGCAGTGCCACGTTGCCAGTATTGCTCGAGAGTGGTTCCAGGAGCTATAAAGACAGCCGAGTTGGGGATATAAATCTTACAGAACATCTGTGGGATCGCATAAATCGACAGTTACAGCGTTTGGGTCCTCCATCACAGATTATCGAAGATATACGGGACCCATTCCTGCAATCATTGTACAACATATGTCCAGTAACCGGAGAACCCAGTTATGTCTTTCGTTTCTTGAATCATGACCCCTAAACGTGCACCCACCATAAGACATTTTTCAAAGTCTGATAGACCATTCTGCTTTCAGATTACCGCAGTAAAACATCCTGCGCAGTCTTCTTACTCAACCAGGCTAGAGGTCATCACCCCATGTCAGTTTTCTTTGCATTTCTTCTATCTGTGGCTGTCTCAATGCAAAGGTTCTTATTTTTTTGGCAGTGTATATATTTGACTCCAAGAAACTTGAAGCTGAAATTCGTCCACTGTACGCGTTCTAAAACAAACGCCGAAGACAAGAAGGAAGTCAAGAGTCTAGGACAGACGTCTCTCTTAATCTCAAGTATCTTTTTATCTAAATATTTCCTTACATTATTTGCGTGATCCAATCCTTCTAGAATAAAGAACAAGCGTTCCACTGTGTCCTCTCTAAGACTTCTTTGACTGGAAAGAAGGCAACATCCACGCTCCCTCCAGATCAATTCTCGATGCTTATTTCGAGCCCCCGGTCCCCATCATTAGTTTGCATCTTTCAAGAGGAAAGACAGAGAGAAAAAAAATCGACACAACATAAGTCAGACCAAAACGTGCTTAAGAGGCCGATTTCTTCGAATCATTAGAGAGAAAGAAACAGACACAGTTCACAAATCTCTCTCTGCATGGGATGTTGAGAGATCATTTGTAATCGCATCCATCCAAGTCGGGATAATCTTTCGGGAACAGAAGAAATCCATTTCGATCATTAAAACGGTTAATTCCAATTTACAGCGACCTCTTCCGATAGAAGCAAGCAATGCGTGTGGAGAAATTATTTCTCCACAAAACGTTTCGGGGTATTCTCTATAACTCTTCTTCAGAATCAATAATTCGACTATTGAAACTTATCAACATTTCTTTGCTTTTGCTGTTGGATTTTATGGCTTGGCACTTCCAAACCGCACCAGATTCGTGCGGTTATAAAAAAACCATTCAATTATATAGCCAATGAGAAGCAGCTGGTGTTAGACAGATGTGACAGCGTCATCTGGACCTCTTGTCTCCTAGAGGATGTCTTCCACCACCTTATTGTATCCCATGGCTAGTGGGAGGCAGCTTATGGAAGGAAATAGATCGATTGTGTAGTCATTAAGAACACACCCAGCTGACAGGTCGAGATCGATGTGAGACAACAGGTAATACATTACGCGTCTTGGCCTTGATGAAGAAATATGGTGTCAGGAGCTGCTAGACGTCGCCTGTAATATCCCACTATAAACGCTGTGCAGGTGATGGAATGGCTTGTTCTAAATGAGCCCTACATCCTTATCCGTTGTTCGAGGAATTCCACAAACAGGATGATGATGGCTTGGAAAATCCGCACTCTTAATCCGCTCATCTGATTACAAGGATTTAGAGAAGATAGAGATTGGTCTGTGCCAGACAGATAGCTTAGCTTCCCACGCCACTTCTATTCAGTCTTTTAATTCTGTCTATTTTTGTATCTTTCTCTCTATTCGCTTAGTTTGCCCTACTTGTCTACACTATAACACCAAAATTTAGTGGGACACTCAAAGCATGCATAGTAGAGTATATTTTGTTTGCATTAAAACCTCGTTCCTCTTAGGCAAACTTCCTTCTATCTTCTGGAAAGTGTCAAAGGTAGTTTGTTCCATTCCTCCTGAAATGCAGCTGTAAGGGCCAATTTGGAACCTTTGACCACATCCTATTCTGGAGATTCGGTTAATCTCAGAGGTGTTCAATAGGATTGAGGTCGGATCTCTGGGCCAAACGTTACTGAAATATAAGTATATAATGTCGAAATTATGTTTTGCATCCAGTTTCTTCGTTGCTGCTTGATGCACTCATTGTCCAAAAAATTAGAAGCCTTTTCCAATTTATGTATTTTTATTTATGGAAGAAGATCATGTGGTCTGATTTCTGCGCCATGATCCTCATGAATCCATGCATTCCTTGTCTTCTGTCCACCACTAGGGGTGGTATCCTAGTATAGGGCAATGTTCTGTTGGTACGAACTTGGAAGATAATGCTTGAATTTCTTTCAAGATGACAACGCAACTGTCCACCGTACAAAAATCGTACCTCAATAGTTTGAGGAACATTCCAAAGATTCCCAACATATACCATGGCCACCTAAATCTTTAATTCTGTGTCCAATTCAGAATGTGTGAGTTATGTTGGAAAGATTAGTTTGCTGTCGACCATAATGTAGCAGCTGACAAATATTCTGATGGAAGAATGGCCAAATCTAGATCTGAACTCTCTCAGATACCCAGCGGAATCCATGCTGGGCCTATGGCTGTTTTGGGCAAAATGTGGCCCAAATAAAGGTTTCTATTTTGTTGCCAGTGAGCGTAGTGCCCAATCAGATTGGGTATCCCTTTACAAATCCATACTGTGATTGTCGTATAATTGCAGAATTCTCTAACCACTGATTCCATTATTTTTCCTGTATCAGAAACAAAGCTTAAACGTCTGTAATTATCCAATTTGTCCTGGTATTTCCTCCCTTTTTTAAATAGGGGAGACACTTGCCCATCTGCAGTTTCTGAAGAATACTTCAAACTAAAGGATTACCGGATCCAACTTCATGCAATGTCTGCGGTTGATGCATACGTTGTTGATTTTGTTTTCCTTTGGATAAAAGCTCAGCACTCACACCAGTCTCATCAGAAACAATTTTCTCCATCTCCTCTCAAAAGTAATCTACACTTCCTAATCCCTTCCTTAATCTTTCTGACTAGTTGCCCCTCCAGATTAGCAGAAGCGTCCTTTATTTATTATAGACATCCAGCGACCGGACACCTAAAGATTTAGGAGGAGGAAGTAATTTATTTTCTTTCTGTCATCGCTACAGTTCTGACAGCAATGTCTCTCCCGGACTGTCATCTTCAAGCAACGGAAGATTAAGTTGAGAACATTTCTTCTGTTTTATCTCCGTAATGGTAATTGAAGAAGGAGGGTGGAAGGGTGGGGTCTCGAAACCGATACACCCATCAGCGAATGAAAGTAACAAACTGGAGTTTTGAACTTTTTCTTTCATCTTGATTGATATTATTTTACTGGAAGATAAACGTCCATTTTCATTTCCAACTAGAGTCCATTCCAACTAGATGTACTCTCCTGATTATAACTCTTCTAGTCAAGGGTTAAATCGCAGAAAGGACTTTTTTTTAGAAAGGATATTTAGAAAAATAACTGCGAAATTGCAAATGAACTGTCATCCTATTACTCACGAGTAAGTCAGGCCAAGCTACACCAGCACTCTCTGGTGAGGCTTGACTTGATCCAAATATCAAAGATTTTAAATTGTATATTTACCAATGCAAACGCACAGATCAGTAGTTGCAAGGGCAAAGTGAAAAAGCTTTTTGGAACAATGTCCAGTTAATAGATACGATTTATCTAAGCGTGGCGTGAATTATTTCTTTATCTCTTTCTAGTAAAGGTGCCATCAGGGACAAAAGAATAGGTGGCACGTCCTTTGATAATGTCATCCGAAGGAGTTTGCTTGATGCTGAGACATCGTTCCAGCATCTGAATTTTTCACCCTTGATGTCAGCATTTGAGTCAAGTGTAATTCTCAGGAAATCGGTGGGAATTCAATGTTTTAGAATTACAATATACAGTTGCACATACAATGGCCAAAAATATACAAACGTTTGCATTTAGACAGTTAGAGATGAAGAAAGAAAACGTGTTGCCTCGTTAACTGCAGTAATCTGAAGCCAGAATGGGTTAAATTCGTGATATATCAGACTTTGAAAAAGGTCTTATCGTGGGTGCACTTTTAGCAGCAGCCACGATTAAGAAACGAAAGACAATTGGTTTCTCAAAAGAATCCATCTCTAGCTCTAACAGCAAGACACAACCCTATGATGTCCTATCATCAGCTGTCTCTACAGATTTCTTTAATATTATAAACACAGATAATAGTACAATGAAACCTTTTATATTTTCTTATCTCTTAACGATTCGTCTGAAGTTATGATATAATCTGTTCCTGAAGATTTTCGGTGGAGATAGGTTAAATAGAACATCGAGTTGGATCTAGATCAGCCCTCGTGGGTAGCACAACTGGTAGAATTGCTGCCATCCCAATATCTGGTGGAAAAGACATGAGTTCGAGTCCCGTCGATGACACGAGGAATTTTTATATGCCTTATTATTATTTCTCCCTGATGAGGTTCCTCCCCTTTAGGGCTTTTGGTACCAAGTACACAGGTTGTTAAGTCTGCTGTTACTCTTGTCGAGGAATTCTCACTATTCTACAGGTGCTCAGGAGTGAGGCTATCTGCAATTCCTTCTATGCGTTCTCTGGGGAGAAATATTTCTGCTAAGCTGTTATGTAGAGTCTTTGACGCCATTCCGGTGGTTTACACTATGGTCGTTACTTGTTGCAAATGTGAATGTAGTATCTACCATGTAGTGTCTTCTTTGCACATTTTCTAGCTTCTTTTGTTCCATCTTTGCGGAAGTGCACTCCTCGCTTAGATTAAGTGGAATATGCAACTTGTCTGCTTTCTTTCTAACTTGGTAAAGTGGTGCTTTGTTTCATTGGAAGTAATCCTTCAGGTTTAATTATCACTGTCTTCTTTTGCTCAATGATTTCTATCAAACCCCTTTCTCCTTCTCTCTCTTCGAGCTATTATCAGTCTTTGCACGGCTGCCTTCTGGTTGCTTTTGACTGCTCTTGATCATCATTGTCCTGGGACTGTTAGCTAAACCTGTAGAGTGGTCCAAGAAACCAGGACAGTCTGGTAATCTTATTTAAACAGCTCTTTGGCTAATTCCCTTGCAAAAGGCTTTGAATTTAGATTTAGATGATGGTATGAAGTTTTTTCTTAAATTAAACTCAATTGAGTCTAGTTACAGTTTTAGATTAGAATTTAAGGAACATTTCATAATCGATCTGAAGATGAAAGAGAAATTATGATATAATCTGTAATACCCGCGATTTTCTGAAGATTTTTGGTGGACATAGGTTAAATTGAACATCGAGTAGTGTTTCGATTAGTCCTCGTGGGTATAACATTGGTAAAATCGCCAAGTACCATACAGCCGGTGGAAAAGACCTCAGTTGGAATCCAGTCATAGAGGTGAGGAATTTTTATGGGCCTTTTTCACAACGTGGCTGAGTTAGTCGGTCTTAGGAGAAGATGGCATGATCTTTCTCCCGGAAACTCGAGTTTTTCGTCCAGAAAATTAGAAGATTTAGTTTCTATAAACTATATACTTGCTGACCTTTTCTCCCGGGTTTTCTGCATGTTGGCAGGGTTGGGCACCACTCTGTCAATCAGATAGGCAGCCTTTTCCTTTTTGTCCACAAGGGTTTATCCACTTTGTTGTCCGTTATTTTAGCGCGGTCCCAGTACAACTTGTGGGATGAGCCTCTAGTATAGCCTGGGATTCGTACACTGAAAGGACAGAATTTATGGGATACCAGGTACCTGGGCAACGCGACGCTATCATCCCTCTTGCCAGTGGACAAATCCACCGCTTGGCAGGTATTATGGATAAACGTCGTGAGTTAAAAGACTTTGAAAGAGGGATGATAGTGGGTGCCCGACGCATGCGACACGCTATCTATGTTGGACAGTATCAAGAGTGTATCGGGAATACGCCATTTCTGGAATAACCTCTCATTGTGGCCAGCGCAATGGGCGGAGAAAGGTGGTGGATGAACGTGATCGTCGACGTCTGTCTCGCAGTGTTTGAGCCAACCAGAGAACGATAGTGGCGTAAATCACCGCTGACTTCAACGAGGGAGGTGCCAGAAATGTCTCCACCAAGACCATCATTAGCAACAATAGGTTATGGGACCCGCAAACTCACCAGAGTCCCATTGCTAACGCCACGAAAGAGGAGTCTACACCTCAAGTGGGCGAAAGAATGTCGTTATTGAACCTTATATGATTGGAGACGGGTCTCCTTGTCCGATGCGCACCTTTTGAAGTTATTTACAGAGGACGAGTGGGTGCGTATCTGGCGGAAACCGCACGAAGCTATGCACCATGTCAACAAGGAACTGTTCAGGCACGTTAACAGTCGGTAATGGTCTGGGGCATGTTCAACTGGCACACACGTTGGGATCTCTGGTACGTCTAGAAGCATTTCTGAACCATCCAGGTTACGTGTCCGCCCTTGCACACCATCTGCATCTATTCATGGTCATGGTGCACCCACTGGGAAATTGACTCTTCCAGCAGGACAATGTTCCTCCCTACAGAGCTGTGGTGACCAGATCCTGGTTCGAAGAGCATTCCGCAGATTTTACCACTATGGAATGGCCTCCCCGTTCATCGGAAATGAACCCTGTGAAGCATCTCTGGGTTGCTATGGAAAGGTACGTTCGAGCTTTGGAACCTCCACCTAGGAATGCGACGGAATTATGGACAGCGGGGCAGCAAGCATGGATGGAAGTACCTGTGGACCACTTTCGTGAAGTAGTGGACTCAATGCCTCGCCGTATGACTGCTCTTATCCGGACGAAAGTTTGGCCTATCCGTTACTAGGTTGGTATCCCATGATTTCTGTCCACTCAGTGTATTACTTGTAATACGGTACGCTTTCTTTAACCAACTGGTATTTAAAAACAGTTGAGAGTGTCCAAAGTCACATTTGGAAAGTGTCCCTTGAAACTTTGTAACCTCTGGAGCCTTGAACACAAAGAGGGAGTACTTGGAAGGTGTCTTCTTGGCAAATACCAACCAACCGTGTTCCAGATGTTCAAGTAATCATGCTTAGATGAACACAGACGAAGGAATGCTTTCGTCTGTGTTCAGACAGACGAAGCTGCAGGTTTGGATGTCGTGTAGATCTAGTAAGACCACAAATTGGGCCATTTCAGCACCCAGACTTCTAGATCCCATTGTTTCTTGAGGCTGGTGGGAGGCGCGGTAGACTAAATTTCCACGGCATAGGAGAGCACCCTAGGGAATTACGTTTCGGGGTATTTCCTGATTATTTGTTTATTGTGAATTCTGCACAAATCTCTTTTCGTTGCCCAGAAGGCTTTGGAGTACTGAGCTTGGATTTGATGTTTATAAGTGAGATTGGCATCAAGGATTACTCCTACGAATTTTACACTTCCAGTGGGAGCCAGAAGCTGTCCTCCTAATTCCGGAAGTAAGGTATCAGCGGACGTCATCCGGCTTGGAGAAAACATTAGATTGCTTGACTTTTCTGGATTCATTGACAAGCCAAAAAATTTGGCTTACTGGCAGAATGTCATAAGGTAGTTGTTTGCAGTTTCTGAGGCGGCTTGTCTTGTTTGGGGATCAACGACCTGGCGTTGGCATGGCAAGTAACACGCAATATCATCAGCATATGACAAGAATGCTGGAACTTGATGTGGCACGAATATTGCAACGAATAGCAGGGCAGGGAGGAACCACCACGTGGGATTTTCTGTGTTCTGTTAATTCGAGAATCTTTACCCCTAGCAAGAGTTGCGCTGCTATTTCACCACTCTGAAACAAATGACACCATAAAAAGGTTGGACATCCTTTTAAAAAGGTAATATGCTGGCTAAATCGCAGATTAAGACTTTGGAGAGGTAATATTACCTCTAAAAAGTTAAGTTACCTAATCGGTTGAAAGCAGTGCAATACTAGGGCTACTCGCTGAGAAGACAAGGTTGGTTTTGTGATTCGCTGCAACACTTGATAAAAATCGTGGAAATTCTAGCGTCTAATAATTTCCCGGGCCAAATATATAAATCCAGATACTGTCCCAAGAAACCAGGACCCTCTGGTAATCTCATTTAAGCGGCTCTTTGGCTATAGTCTTTGAATTTTGATAATGTAGGATAGAGTTGCTTTTAACGAATCCTTTTGGATGATGGTATGAAGTTTTTTATTCAATAAAACTCAGTTCCATCAACGTTTTAGACTCCCAGGTAGCAAATACAGCTTGTCTAACAAATCTAAGAGAACGTCTGCAACAACCTCAAGGACCAGTTCGAGTCCCATTGATGACGTGGGAATTTTTATGGGCCTGTTTTCACAACGTGGCTGAGTTAGTTGGCCTCAACAAAGGGTATCGTTATATTTTTTTCCCGATAACTCTGGTTTTGTTAAGCAAAACAGAAAATCGACCACAGAACACAAGCAATTTACAGAAACGGGAATGATCTATTAAAGTTCATAAACCTCCAGTCCAGCAATTAATGTCCAATCAGTTCAAAACCTTGAACAGGAGTTCAATTAGCCCTCTTTGCCACTAGGGTACAGCCATCAGCTGGACAATTCTTACCCAGTGCACGTCCCCAACACTTGTAGCCGGACCCGTTTTCTGTGTTTTCTTGCATCCAGTTGAGGTAGTGCGAATCCAGTGGATACATTTACTCAAGTTGTCCAATTCTAAATCTTAACATTATCTTAGTGTAGAAGCATATGGGGCCTTATTGTACTGTCTACAGCAGTAAAAGCGCTGCAGATATATTCATTGGAGGTAGTGAAATTCCAATCGATGCACTGTATTCCATAGGTTGCCCAACCCATGAAACAAAACAAAAAAAAAAACAAAAAAAAAAAACGACTAGTGGTGTTTACATACACTGTGCTGCCACTTTATTAGGTGCACCTACCTAGTAGCGTGTTGAGCCTCTTTTAGCCTTCAAAACAGCCTGAATACGTTTAGGAATGGATTGAACAAGATGTTGAAAACGTTGTGCAGGAATGGAGTACCATGCGGACATGAGTGTGTCACGCAGTTCCTTGAGATTCAACGGAGGTGTACACCTGCAGTGAACAGCCCTTTCCAGCTCATCGCAAAGATGTTCAAAAGATTGAGATCCAGGGACTGAGCAGGCCACTGCAACAAAGAAAAGTCATTTTCATGTTCCTGGAACAATTCCACAGTGATTCGGGCTTTGTACACCGACGCATTATCCTGCTGGAAGTAGCCATCTGACTGATGATAAACTGTCAAAATGAACGGATGCACTTGGTGAGCAACGATGGTTGGATACGATGTGGCATTCAGACGTGAATCTATGGGTATCAATGGACCCAACGTGTGCCAAGAAAACATTCCCAACACCATAACACTGCCCCCACAACCTTGCACAGTAGTCGTCAGACATAACGAGTCTATGGATTCACGTTGTTTTCGCCAAATTCTGAGCCTTCCATCAACATGATGCACAGAAACTTCGACTCGTCAGACAAAGAAACTGGTTTCCAATCCTCGATAGTCCAGTTCTGGTGTTGCTGTGCCCACAGGAGGCATCCTCTCTTGTTCTTCATCGATAACAAAGGTACTCGGTGTGGCCGTCGGCTGTTGAAGCCCATTCGCGACAAAGTGCGACTAGTGGTCCATTGGGTTATTTTGTTCTGCACACCAAGGTTGTATTCTGATGTGATGTGCGACATTGTGGCCATCTGTTTGCTTGCACAATTCTAGCCATCCTCCTCTGACCTCTCTCATCAACAAGCGATTTTCTTCTACAGGAGCACCGTTGAGAGGATGTTTTCTGTTCGTTGCACCATTCTCGACACACCCTTGAAACTGTGGTGCGTGAAAAGTTCAGGAGAACTGCTGTTTCAGAGATATTTTGTTCAGCACATCTTACTCCTACTACCATGCCACGTTCGAAGTCTGTTAGATCACTCCTTTTCTCCATTCTTGCTACGGTTTGTACGCTTAACTGATACTAGAAAGGTTGTTCTGCTGCATTTATATCCACAACTGTGGTCATGTGACTTGCAACGGTGTGAGACAAACCATTTGTGTGCACAGCAGGGGTGTACCTAATAAAGTGGCAGCACAGTGTATTTTCTTACCTACTAATTCCATCCCGATATCATTGCTGAATTTACATCACTTCACTCCCAGTTTTTTGGCTTGCTCGGTGGAACTGCGACATCTCCAGTACTCAGGATGGCAAATCATTTTCATTTAGATGATTATTTGAGATGGAGGACAGACCACTATCTGGCTCTAACAGAAAGACGGAACACTACGATGTTTTGTCTTCAACTGTCTCTTGAGGTTGTTGCGGCCACATTCCCAACCGGATTGTGTTAAGATGTCCTAATTCAAGTAGACACTACGCAAAAAAGCCCATGATATGGATCCTAGTAACCCAAGTAACAATATAATTTTAATAGTATTTAAAATTATAAAATTCTTTTGTCAATATTCTTAAAACAAAACAAACTTAACCCTTAGCACGAGTTGTGTTGTTATTGCACTACAGGAAACAAATGGCACCACAAAAGGGTTAGTCATCCTTTTTAGAAGACAATACGATGGCTAAATAGCCGATTAAGATTTTGGAGATGTAATATAATCACTAACAGGTTAATCTCCACACCGGTTTGAAAGCACTGGGACTACCGGTTGGTACAAATGCGCCATAAAATCCTAAAACAAACAAACAAAACTACCGGCTGAGAAGACAAGGTTCGTTTTGTGATTAAGGACAACGCTTGCGAAAAATCGACGACATCCCAGCGACTAATAATTTTCCGGGACTGCCAGTTAAATCCAGAATTGTCCCAAGAAACCGGGACCGTCTTGTAATCTCATTTAACCGGAACTGTTTGGTAATCTCATATAAGACGCTCTTTGGTTAACTCCCTCGCTTTCAATTTAAATAATGTAGGTTAGAGTTGCTTTTAAAGATTCCTTTTTCGACGATGGTCTGCAGTTTTGTCTTAAATAAAACTCAATTAATCCATCCAGTTAATTAATTTCATCCAGCAAAAGAGACAATTCGACCATGGAACACACGCAATTAACAGATACCCTCAACGCAGAAATGGCAAATAAATGACACCAAAAGGGTGTCATTTGCTACACCCGTTTAGAGCTCAAGTGACACCAAAAGGGTGTAGGCGGAAATTACCCTATATCCAAATATATCAACCTTTATATTTGCAGTAAATTATTATTATTTCTCCTTGACTGGAGGGTTCCACCCCGTGACAGATATTACTACCAAGTACAGAGGATGGTTGTTGTTATGTCTGGTGTTACTTTTTCTTCTTGTCGACAAGGCCTATTGCTGCTAAGCTGTTATGTAGTCTTTGGCCCCATTCGGGTGGTAGACGTGATGATCGGGATGGTTGTTACTTGTTGCATGTGCCACATCTCTTTCATCTCCTGTCTTAGGTTCCTGTTTTTTCTTATGGGTTTTCTGGAGGTTGCCAGTGTTGGGTATCGCTATGTCAATTAGATAGGTAACCTTTTTCTTCTTGTCGACAAGGGTTAAGTTCGGACCGTTGTGCGGGATTGCCTTTTTTGTTATTATGGCGCGTTCCCGGTACAGCTTCTGGGTTTGGGTCTCTAGTATTACCTAGGGGTTCGTACTTGTAATACGGTACACTATCTTTGATCAACTGGTATTTGCTTGCTAGCATCATCGATATGTGCCATCTGCTATTCCGGGCTCTTTGGCGATGAATTCTATAATTCCTGTTGATCACCTGGCCTTGGATGGGGAGTATTAATCATTCAGTTTTGGGGAATACTGTCCCACTCATGAGTCCTGCATTGGACGTCATTTTATCTATTTGGTCTTTATACAGGTCACTGTAGTGTGTACCTAGGAGTGTCTTCATTGCCCATTTTCTGGCTTCATTTGTTACGTCTGGGCGGATGTGGATTCCTCGCTTAGGTGCTTTGTTTTTTCTGGGAGTAATCTTTCAGGTTAGCTATTGCTGTCTTCTGTTACTCGATAAGGTCTATCAGGTCCCTTTATACTCATGCTGCCTTACAGTTGCTGTTGACGGCTCTTAGTCATCATTGTTCTTGTCTTTCTCGTGATATCCTCCAGCTCGGTGTTAGTCCAATCTATAACCCTTCGTTCCCTTCGTGTTCCCTTCGTTCAATTTTGCTTTTAGCAGGTTTCTGAATCTGTGATTGTATTTTTCGGTCAGGCATGCCTTGATTTCCTTGTGCTCTAACTGCTGGGCCTGTAAAATTCCCAGGTACTTGTTGGTGTCTAGCCTGTCATTAATTTCCCATGATGCAATCCATGGGTCTTGGATTTGTCGCGACCAAATCCACCCTGATAACATTGCTAAATTCTTTGGTGATCCGGAGTGGTTGCTTGAGTTGCTTCTCGGTTGTCTCGTCGAGCTTGATGTCATCGATATACAGTATCGATTGAATTCCGATGTTATTTTCTGCATTCTCAATGTCCTATTTTTCTATACAGTCCACCTTTCAGTGTGACAGTTTTTCTTTCACATTTACGTCTTTGAGATCTGGAAGAAGCGCTTGAGTTGCAGTCATTAAAAACCTTCGAGATGGATGCTTTTCAGAAACCTGTTAGGTCTTTGGTTTATGAACCTTAGCTCCTGCTAGTCTGGTAGATCGCGCGTTTCCCTAATTCTAGCTTCAGTTTACTGCAGTTGAACAACCTGTGCAGGCTTCCTACTAATGAGGTAAACGTCAACACCCTGCGTGAATCCTTTAGAATCCTTTAAAAAAATTAATTGAATTTTTGCAATGTCGACTTTGCAATCATTGATGAATTCTAACTGAATTGAAATTACCGAGGAGCATTCAATAAATGGCGTATAAAGATTTTAAAATAATAAGTGGTGGTTTAGTAAATTATATCAATGAAGATTTGTTGACCATATGGATCCAGATCCCTTACCAACAACGAGTGACCGTAGGCTCAATTGTGCAGAATGGTTACAAAGTTCTTTCCCACTTTTTTCCATTGCCATCAATGCACTTCCATCTTGATTCTCAAAGTGCTTCTTTAAAAACTTCTAATTTCAGTATTAATAACGTTGAAATTTCTTTTAAACCTATCGAGATTAAAGAGTCTCCAACAAGAATTGTCTATTTATAGTAAGGACACAATTCAAAAAGAAAAAAATAGAGGAACGCAAACTGGAGAGTCGCAGAGTAGACCATTAAAAAATGGTAATGGAACTCATCGTGACAGATGACAGCGCTAAGATTTATGTTGCAATTATTTTGAGTACGAAATCTGTTCGTTCGGAAATCAAAAGGGTGTTTTATAAACACGAGGCTGGAGATGAAAAACTGCGCACACCTCAATGAATGGGTGAAGCTATGAGGACCAAATTTACCACAAACAGAACAGCAAGTGTCGCTCTCAAAATGTGAAAATTAATGTTTATTAGGTATGCATGAAAAACGCTTGAAAAGGAAAAGAACCAAACAAAAAGAAATCATTGCTGCGATGACGTTGAAATTTAAGGGATTGGTTGCAGTGAGTCATCAATCGCAGCACCTTTTTTCTCAACACACCAGAAGAATTTATGACGTATTGCAAAGCGCACCATTTCTGGGCCCATAATTACTTCCTGTGTAGACGTGAACTAAATTAAACTGTCAAAGAATGTTGTAATTTGTTGTTCCATTAGCAACTCGATGTTCCTTCTCTGCCTGGCCATTGGATAAAATGAATATCCTTCGATGATTTATTGATTTGGAGGCGCGAAAGGCGATCGGCTTAGTCGTGGCCTTACCTTTCAGTATCTTTAGGCATTTTAAAGGACCTCAGAAATGCATCACTGTCGACTATTGAAAAGATATTTTCGGATTTACATCCGTGTGGAGAATTCTCAGCATTCTACGAGACCACAGTGACAATGGCGCGTTATTTATCTGGATTCAAATGATTTCAGCGTATTGGGAAAATGTAGTTTATGTTCAATGCAAAAAAAGCCACCTTCAGCGAATGTCCACTTTATCCAATAAGTCTTTGACACACAAAGCGAAAAGGTGTTACTGCAATTGGCTGTTCAAATTTGGCTTTGATATAGGCAGAATGAAAGGATAAAAACTCAATATTGATTTTTCTTTCTACTTGGAAAGCAGATTAACTCTGAAAAAAGCTGCAATGACCAGAGTCGTGTCTACATGCTGGAAGATCAATAAATGATATAAATACTTCAGAGGGTTGTCGTACATAAATATTTCCAGTGCTTAATACCGAAGAGAAGTTTTCCTTCCATCATGAATCGATTGCAGATGTTATTTATCATCGCAACTTGTCGAACAGAACATCCACAGCGTGAAGCCTCTAGTGCAGAGATTTACAAAGTGGATGTCGCGACACCAAGGTGTGCCTTGTCCCGACCCAAAGGATGTCTACAATGATTTTGGTCCAAACAAAAGAAGTTGCGTACTGTTACATTTACTACCAACTTAGAGATGAGGAAGAAAATGAATGGATGTGTGAGGGGATGAATTTATTTTTGGAATGTGCATGACCGCACATCCAACCTACAACCATCCTTCCTCAATTTGAATTTATGTCCTCTCATGCGCGTGTGTGAGCAAGAGGAAGAATCCCATAAGCACTGAGCTTTAAAAATCCATTCAAAGCCTTAAACACCTCAATGAGAACATCCCGCAGGTGTCTGGTCTCCAAACTCTAAAATTTGCAGGAGTGAAGCCTTCCTTGACATGAGCAACCTTCCTCCTCCCCCACCAATCTCTTAAGACATTAATCTGCTGTTCGGCAATGTATCACTTCATAAATATGTTTGCAAGTAGTTCAATAGAAGGGCAACTCGTTTTGAAGGCAAAGATTGTTTTCAATGGAGTGACGTATTTGGGTTTTTATCTACCATTGGCTAGATTATGTCACGTGCGTGTGACGTCAACTTAATTCGCTAAAAAGGATAAAATTATTCAACACTCCCATGATACTCTGCGCTAGCTTGCCTAAATGAGAAATCGAAGCATTTTTGAAGAGCAAAGAGAAAATCTGTTCCAATGTATAATTTTATTATTATAAAATAAATTAGTATTTCTTATACTAATAGTGGCTGTAATAAATTAACTTAATTTTCTTAGTTTTTATTTAATTAATAGTAAATTTATTAAGACACCTTTTATTTTCATAAAATAGAGAGCTGTCAGGACTTTCTTCCATTTCAATGTGGAATGAAAAATCCTCAACAAAAACTAATCATTTGCATAAAATTAGTGAGTTGCTCTTGCTGTAAATTTAAAATTTATTTTATAATCTTTGATAACTACCTCGATTTAATTACCTACTTTTATGATTACACTAAACCTATATCATTATTTGTTTTTGTCATTATATATTTATTTTCTTGAGTCAGTGAATTTTAAGAGACTGGAGTGGGTAGAGTAGCTAGTGGGAGATCCTCTCTATTAGGAGGTGATGCTACCACAATTGCACTACCCAGATCTAGAGTCTGCATTTAAAGAAAACGAAGTTCCTTACAACAGTCCCTCGAGAGTACAGAGTGGATATAATCACCGTTCTCTCCCCACCGGGTGGAATAGACTTTAGTTTGAAATCCTTCTGGGACGCATGGAATTATTTGTGGGATTTTTTTCACAATGTGGTTCAAGTAGTTATCTGAGGCGAGGGTTGCATGATATTCCACCCAGAAACTCGGGTTTTTCGTCCAGAAAAATAGGCAAATCGATCACAGAATATATGCAATTTACAGACACAATATACACCTAATAACCTTAGCTGCCTTGCCATTAAAACACACATCTTCAAGTGTATTAGATTTAATTTTTTTTTCTTTTAGAAAACGATTATATAATTTTTTAAACATTTATTTGAACCAGAATAAAATATTTCGACATTGATCTGCTATAAAATCAATCTTATATAAAAATCACTGAGATCGAAAAATTATATCGATGTTTTTCATGAAAATATCGATATATCTAAACGTTATATCGCTATACTAATGAAACTATCAATCTTATATCGCTATGCTCATGAAAATATCGATATATCCTAAACGTTATATCGGTATGCTCATGAAAATATCGATATATCCTAAACGTTATATCGCTATGCTCATGAAAATATCGATATATCCTAAACGTTATATCGCTATACTCATGAAAATATCGATATATCATAAAAGTTATATCGCTATGCTCATGAAACTATCGATATATCTTAAACGTTTTATCGATATATCGATAGTTTCATTAAACTATCGATATACTGTAAAAGTTATATCGCTGTACTCATGTAACTATCGATATACTGTAAAAGTTATATCGCTGTACTCATGTAACTATCGATATATCGTAAACGTTATGAAACTCTCATGAAACTATCGATATATCGTAAACGTTATGAAACTCTCATGAAACTATCGATATATCGTAAACGTTATATCGTTATACGCATGTAAATATCGATATATCTTAAGCGTTATATCGCTGTACTCATAAAACTATCGATATATCGTAAACGTTATATCGCTATGATCATGAAATTATCAATATATCTTAAAATTTATATCGATAGTTTCATGAAACTATCGCTATACCGTAAACGTTATATCGCTGTACTCATGGTCGAGATCGATGTGACAACAGGATTATATTACTATGATCGTGAAACTATCGATATATCTTAACGTTTTATCACTATGATCATGAAACTATCAATATATCTTAAACGCTACATCGATAGTTTCATGAAACTATCGATATACCGTAAACGTCATGAAACTATCGATATATTTTAACGTTATATTACTGTACTCATGAAACTATCGATATATTTTCACGTTTTATCACTATGATCATGACGCTATCGATATATCTTAACATTTTATCACTATGATCCTGAAACTATCGATATATCGTAAACGTTATACAGTATCTTTAAACGTTATCGCTATGATCATGAAACTATCTATATGTATATCTTAATCGCTAAATCGATAGTTTCATGAAACTATAGATATACCTTAACGTTATATCACTGTCCTCATGAAGCTATCGATATATATTAACATTTTTTCACTATGATCGTGAAACTATCGATATATCGTAAACGTTATATCTTTAAACGTTATCGCTATGATCATGAAACTATCTATCTTAAACGCTAAATCGATAGTTTCATGAAACTATCGATATACCGTAAACGTCATATCGCTGTACTCATGAAACTATCGATATTTTTTAACGTTATATCGCTGTACTCATGAAACTATCGATATACCTTAACGTTATATCACTGTCCTCATGAAACTATCGATATATCTTAACGCTTTATCACCATGATCGTGAAGCTATCGATATATCTTATCATTTTATCACTATGATCGTGAAACTATCGACATATCGTAAACGTTATCGCTATGATCATGAAACTATCAATATATCTTAAACGCTACATCGATAGTTTCATGAAACTATCGATATACCGTAATCGTTATATCGCTGTACTCATGAAACTATCGATATATTTTAACGTTATATCGCTGTACTCATGAAACTATCGATATATCGTAAAAATGATATTGATGTATTAAGGAAAAAATCGATATACTGTACTCGTATTTTAATATCGATATATCATTGCTGTGCGTAGTTCGCACCAGGTGGCGTGCGATGCTGTTCGCCTATAACTTCCTTTGTCTGTCAACACAATCTCTTCGCTAATATGAATACTAATCCATATTGGATAAGAATTTCTGAGCATGCGCACAACTGAACATTTCGCCATAGTTTTAATAAAGGCCATAGTAATTACGGGATGATAAAATACGCACTCAAAAATTAATATGGCGCAAATGTTGTAGCGAATTAAACAAAGTATTAGTGTTCCAGAAAGATCTTCTCTCGGGCTTTGCTACTTATTAAGTAAGCAGTGAAGGGAAGAAGTGCGAGTGGCATTTGCCACACGCGAATCTGAGAAATTGCTGTTGTCAGCGCGTATTTGCAGACTGAATGCTTTACACCGGGCAAATTAGAAGCCGAAGCTTCAACAGGCATGACAAATCCCCTATTCACTCGTGTTTCTTAAAATGCTTTTCATTTTCGGAAATGGAGTAATTTTCCTAATGATCCATTAGGACTAATCATGCAAACTATCCTCGAATTACTAAAAATAATTTGACCGCGTCACTCCGCGATGAACTGTTTAATGAACCAATGCAAAGTGTGTTTTCAGACCTCAACAGCTCTTTTGAAAAGATGGAATTTGATGAAACTCGCATCGGTAACGATTATGGTGTTTGCGAAATTAAGATAATTGCGAAGATGGTTGAAACATATTGCTCAAGCGCAACAGATAAAGAATGCCACTTGTGGATATTTTTATTTCGTTGGTGCCGGAGCGGAATGTTTTTAAGACTGTGGTATAGAAGAGTTGAGGGTTGGGAAGTTCGAAGAACCATTTTGATCTTAGACTTCAGTTTCTACCATTGTAATATTCAACGATCAAAATTAGTATTTTGAGTTTGAGGTTCAACTGTCTATACATGATGTTTGCAAGTATGATTGAATGAAATTCTTTCTTGCTAGAAATGGGATAAGATTGGAGGAACCAACTCGACTATTTAGCCTCTGAATATTCGCGTAGATACCCAGATTTAATGAAGTGCTGCTGAATATCGTGATAGTTTAATTAATTGTTCATGCAGCTCATGATATTTCGTCCTCGTGGGCAACACAGTTAGTGCAATCACCATCTTCCTCACACCGGGTGGAAGAGATTCGATTTCCAATGACCCGGGAAATTTTGATGTAGGATGTCACATAAGCAAGCATTCTGTACGAGACATCGCAGATCACTCTGGTAATCTCTAGGTCAACGATTAGTGACGTCATATGCAAATGGTAAATTAATGGAAGAGAAACTAGAGACCAGCAGTAGAAGAACCGAAAAGAGAAGGAACCGTCAGCTTGGGAAAGAATATTTCAGTTTAAGACAGAAGAATGAAGAGCCAAGATAGGCCAATTGACCCAGTACCAACGTGGTAATAGGAGTAAAAAATTGACCTGAAAAGTGAAGAGCATCCTCAAGAGACAACCCACAGAAATTAATAACCGAATCTTCGGTGAAAACCAAGAACCTTCTACAGGAATATCGGAGAAGACGGGAAAGACGGAAATGGATCACCCGAGCAGAGGAAGATCGAGACGTTCTGGCCAAACATATGGAGCAATGGAGTAAGTCATAACAGCCAAGTCCCTGAATAGAACTATAACTGAAGAAAATCAAGTACGTAGAAGAGATGGTATATTGGGAGCTTCGGGAGGAAGAGGTAGAACAGTCGATCAGGAAGTCTGACAAATGGCGAACCTCAGGAATAGATGATATTCATAACTACTGTACAAGAAGCTCGTTTGCACACACACACACAAGCCCCTAGCAGAGAAGTTCACCCAAATGATAAATCACCCAGAGACAATCTCAGAGTTTCTTACTCAAGGAAGCAGATTTCCGAACGCCAAAGACCAAGATACAAGAAACTCGGCGAAATATTGGCTGATCACCTCTCTCCTAACCATGTAAAAAATCCTGGTCAGCTGCATAACCAAGAAGATAGTTGGACATCATGGCTGAACAGCAGAAAGGATGCAAAGAGCAATTAACCATTGATGCCACAGTTATCCAGCAAGCTACAAAAAGCGCCGCAACCTGTACACGGTCTATTTCGATTATCTCAAAGAAATTGGTGGATACTGGTATAAGGTCGAATGTCATCCAAGGAGCACCTGAAACCTGCAACCTGCAATATTACGCTTTTCCGAAGGCGATGGACACTTTATGCAAGACAATACTACAGCCCTTCGTACCAGAATCGTGCAAGAATTGTTCGGACAACATGACAAGGCTTTCCACCATCTTCCCTGGCCTACACATTCAGTTGATCTCAGTCCTGTTGAGCATCTGTGAAACATGCTGGAGAGAGCTATTTGACAACGAAGTCCTTTGTCTTCAACTTTGTGACTTCTGCGCAATATTTTTTCTGGAGTAATGGTTATAATTCTGGTTAAGATAATGGTTTGTTTTAGAAAACACAACACATTGGCACGAGGCTTCTGCTGCGTACTCAAATAATTCTTGTTCCACTAAAAACGTATTTGCATTTCGAATCTAAAACGAGTCCCCAATATCATTAGACAGATGACATCACTTCGTGTGAATCGACTAACTGGTTTTTTATCTGTTTCCGTTTCCCATATCGACCTAATGCATTACGTCCGGGAAGCGCGCGTGCATGGACACACCCCTCCCACAGGGCGTCTTTAAATCGCTTCCGTATCTTAATTTTTCCACGCGCTCATTCATGTCTTATCCACACTTCTAAGAATACCCACCTAGCGTGGCTGGGGTGTTGTAGCTTTTCGTAGCGTGGACCCGTCCGACCGACACGTACCAATCAATGAGTTCTGGAGGAGCCCAAAATAACCCGAGTCAGGAAAAAGCGCTGGTTGACATTTTTCTCATTCCCAAGCCATTTCCGTCCTTCCCTCTCTAGCCACGAGAGTGATCAGCATTGACGAGGGGAGCGTTCCATTTTTATAATGAAAATCCCGTAATGGAAGTTATAAATGGTCGCCAAACACGAATATGGCTTTTGGTTTTAAGTGCCGCGTTTCGGAATGAGTTTGCATGCTCGCAAACACACTGAGGTAGGTTGGGACACAAAGCGGTAGCGATTCAAGTACATTAAAATAAGTTTGTTTAATATTTGTTTTATGGTAATTGACAAATCACGGGCATATTGCCGGCCCTTGGTTTTTGATTCATCAGATGGCTGAGCCATAAATTAAAAATTATTTTCGTAAAAGTCTTTGAGTTGAGCCCTTGCATATGTCTGGCACAGCAGACGAACTTTGTAGCTTGACTGTAGGCTTTGTTTCTTCAAAATCTACTGAACGAATAAGTATCGAGCAGATGCAAAACAGCCAGGGATCTTATCGCTCTGCCAAACCCGCCCCCCCCAAATTAATGAAATCTGAACTTACCAGAGCAGTCAAGAACCTTCTCGAAATTACTCTTGGAGAGGATCGGTATCGAGAAACCAATAGGCATCTCAAGGTCTTTCATTTTATGTCTTCATTGTGTCAGTATGGAGGGGGAAGCGAAATTAGTGGCCCTGAACCCCCATAGTTTCTCTCTTCTATAATCTTCCATCCTTATGATGATTGGTCTTCAGAGCTTGCAGTCTCTCTTGCTGTTCATTGTGAATCCTTGTGAGAAATGATCGAAAAATGTCAAAAGACCTCGCGTGTATACGTACACTGTCCAGTCAAAAGAGTGTAACCATCTATTGAATAGTGGGCATGTCCTCCTGTCGCCAGTGCCACCGCGACACAGCAAGACATGGATTGTATAAGGCCTCTGAACGTTTCAGAGGATATGTTATTCCGTGTCCCCAGGATTCATCCCCTAGATCTGCGATAGTCCATGGTTGAGGATCCAAATGCTTCTAGGATTACGTGGATCGACAGATCCACGTAATCCTAGAGACGTTCCATGGGATTGATAGTCGTCAGTGCCTACACTTGAGTGCCCATATGGAGGAGAATAGGGGAGGGTCAAACAGGTGGTTTGATCCATTCGACAGAACTGTGGAGGATTAAGCAAGATGAATATTCGTGATGAGCAAAGGGCGCAGCGCATTGTACGAACTGAACGACAAGTCATAGTGCGACAGTTGACGTCCCAATGTAATATGGGGAATGCAAGAACAATGTTCCAAATGAAGATGCGCCTCACATTCAGACGTAGGGATTTCAACAGCAGACGACCTAAAGACATTCTCTTCTCACAGCTGATTATCGTCGTTGGCGAATACTTTGTTGTCAATAACACGCTGGTTGGACACTGGAAGACTTGTGCTGGTTCAATCAGTCCAAATATCTGGTGCAATATGCTGATGGACGCTTTCGTGTGGCACAAGCAACAGGAGCCCATGGTGCCAACTGTACAGGCAGGTGACAGTGGTTACTTAATATGAGACCAAGTGCAGTCTGCCATGTTGCATTTTTCCCGGACAGAAACAGGATCTTCCAAGACGATAATGTGGCGTCTCATCGGGTTCACACTGTGCAGGAGTGGTTCGAGGAACGCAGTGACGATATTACCCATCATTGATTGGCTTCAAAATTCGCCTGGCAAATCAATTCAATTGAACACCTGTCGATTTTTTTGGAACGGAAAGTGAGACGTTTTTGCAGGCAGCAGATCCTTATGGACGCCTTCAGACATCTAGTGGAATCAAGGCAATTCAGTGATCACTGAGTGTAATTTCTCTTGCACCAATTATCTCGAATCTCACAGTTAACAGATTGTAGATTTTGAGTACAGTGTCCCAATGTCCATCGTAATGTGGACATGTCTTTTTGTAAGGGGCTCCTAGAACGTCACATCAACTCTACCTGGTGTCTCTGTCAAGAAAAGTACCTCTGCAAAAGGGCCAAATATGTGAATAATGTAGGTTGGTGAGTATTATGTGTGTTGCGTTGAAAGATGAATATCTTTCTGTCCTATTGGACAGAAAGATATTCATCTTTCACCAGTCACTTGGAGAGATGATTCTGGGTACTCGTCCACACCACGGGAAAGTGGACCAGTTAGTCTTATTACGTCACAGGATGTAGGAGTAAACCAGTGAGTGAAGCAATTCTCAGGGGGCCCAATCCAGGTGTGGTGGTCACAATGAATCGTCGTATTTGGGCCGGATCAACACGCTTGCAATCAGTAGCAGCATTCACCACTGTGGTAGAAGGAGAAATACTGACTTCCTTTATCTAGATATTGTATTAATAAAAGGTTCTTAGAAATCTGCAGGTGTGCGATTATTTTTGGGAATGTAGTGTATATGTAAGTCTATTGAATAAAAAAATAGCCGCAAAATGGCATTATTGAGTGGCAGTAATGTGGCATTATTGATTCTACCCATGGTTCAACGTGGAGGGTTTTAAACCACCTTTCTAGAAAGTAATTGGTAAAAACGTTTTGGGAGAAAAGGTGAAGCCAGGGGTCACAGAGCGATGAGAATACTAAAAATCTGTTTTGAATTTTCCGAAGAAGGATTTGAAAATGAGGAGAATATTTAACACTCCTCAAGATGGCATTACTGAGGCTGTCAGGGTGTTAGAGACGCATTACACCAAACAGCATTATACACTCATTGATCAAAAAATTAAGAAGCTCTTTGGAGTTAGCATCAACAGATAAACTTGGTATGCAAATATAAGTTCTCATGTATGATCATATGTTCCTTGATAGCAACGGCAGTTGAAGAATTTGGGATTTGTTAGTCGTGTATCTACACGAAGCCACTCTGCATAAAATGGGAAGATTCGAATGGAGTGATCCATCAACGCCAAGACGTGGGACGGTGGAAGAAGATTGTGATCTGACGAGTCTCGGTTTATACTTGTATGCACCAGTAGTAGAGTGGAAGTGCGGTGTGAACAACAAGAAATCGTGTCCACCACTCAAGCGGCTGTAGATGGTATCATGGTGTGAAAAGCGTTCTGTTGGTACTGATTGGATCTGTTCATGCCGTTGGAAAGTTGTGTTGCCCAAAATGAATATCTTTCTGTCCTGTTGGGCCAACTTGTAGCTCTGCTGGAAAGGTGCAGGGAAGGGCAACCAGGTTGGTGAAGGGAGCAAAAGGGCTCTTGCCTAGAATGGTTTCAGTTCTGCTATCAGATCACCTACGGGGTGATCTGATTGAGATGCTTAAGGCTTTGAATGGATTGAGCAACCTCAATGGTGAAGGGATTCTTCCTCTTGTTCAGACTGCGCGTATGAGGGAGCGGCACAAATTCAAATTGAGGATTGATGGTTGCAGGATAGATGTGGGAAGTTTGTCTTCAGCCAGCGAGTGGTTGATTATTGGAATTGGCTTCCATCTGTTGTTGTGGAAGCGGATGGTTTCAATAAATTCAAGAAAGAATTAGACAAATTCTTGGAAGGTATAGATGGGTGAAGTGTGTGTTTTAATTTTTTGGCTGATGCTATATAAGCTTGTTTTGTTGCGTCATTGGCACTACCGCTACTACTACTTCGCCCTTCAATGTTTCATTTTCATCCAGATTGCGATGGATTCTTTCAAGAAGACAACGCAACTATCCAGCGTGCTGGGTAGTTGCGTTGTCTTCTTGAAAGAATCCGAGATTTCCAACGTCTACCCTGGCTGCCTAACTCTCCACATCTAAATCCAGTGGAGAAAATCTGTAATTCGGACAAAGGCGATTCTTCTGGTATTGACTAAAGGTTTCCAATTTTTTGGCCAGTGAGTGTAGCATGACACTAAAAGTATCAGTATATCGGAATGTGTCAGAAAAAATACATTGAAGTGGATCAAGATCGCCATTCTTTTGTGTAACGTTACTTTTTGTAACGCAGTGTATATTATAGTAAATATTTTCAAAGTTTTGTTACGTGTCACGAATTTTATGTTCATCGCATAAAAGATGGTCTATTAAAGCGCATTACATTAACAGAAACTCTGATTCGGTCCCTAAACTCCATAATGACCCTCCAGAGTGACTTCAAAGATTAACAAAGATCCTGCAGCGCATTTATTTGCCAAGCTGCATGTTGTGGTGGAAGGACGTCATTTTGTTAAGCTTCTTACAAGGAAAGTCTATTGCTCCTTCGCATCGCGATTCCAGACAGTCTGTACAAAAACTCCGGCCCTCGTATTATTTTAAAAGGATGTCAGTCATAACAGCAGGGAAATATGAAACCCAGCAATTCAATTTACTTTAAATCCGCGGTATTATGTTCTTCTTCCGCGTGCAGCTCTCATTTTTTTTTCTTAGTGTGTGTGTGTGTGCGTGAAAATTCTAAACTGAAAATTATAATCTTCTACATGCTCCAGTTCGCTTCTTGTATTTGAAATCTTTGTTAAGATAAGTCCAGATGGAGATGTAAAAGAGTAGTTTGTTGTTATGTGAAAAAAAAAATCATTAAAATGTATTTTTAAATTTATGTTGATGTTGCAAGATTTTTCTCTACACTTATTTATGATGTGTAGAAGCAATTGAACTTTTTTACAATTTATTTTGAAGAAAAGAAAGTAATACCGTATTTTTTTGACTATAAGACGCACTGGAATATAAAATACACGTAAAGAAAGATGCCTACTTTTCATTCTTTGCTTCTAATTTTAACTTTTGTATAAAATTCTAAAATTTTATCCTTTCTGGCATCATCACAAAAAAAAAAAAAATAATAAAATAAAATAAATAAATAAATAAAAAAGGTGCAGTACATTACAGTCCACGTGAGACCGAGTCGAAGACTGCATTCCGTAAAACATTTGTAATTTAGATATCGACATACGGTTGACAAATCTAATAAGGGCAAATTAAGGCTCTTTTTTCCAAAAAAATATGAATCTTATAGTCTAAAAAATACGGTATTATTAAGACCATGAAGTGTGAGTGCTTAAATTGCGTGTATTCAATAATTTTGCAGGATGAAATACGCAAGTTTCGGGAACACAAAAAGTATTATAGTTAAGCTGCAACTTAGACCTCGATATTATGTTCCCGCTTTTTACGTTTTTGCTGAATCCTGATCTAACGATTTCTTATAACAAATACAGCAGTAAAGAATGCGCGCCCTCTCAAAACTCTGCAAATACTTCTTGATTAAATTGTAATATTTCTGGTACCATCTAACAGCGAATGGTTGTTCGCGTGCCTGAGTCGTTTGCTTCAGTGTAAGCGAATGGGGCCCTCCCCTCCTCTCTCTCTCTCTCTCTCTCTCTCAATCTCGCCAGGGCCTTCATTATACACGGTGCACTGTCACATGTAAATGACGTCACATGTACCGAAGCGCTTCACTACCTAATGACAACATCGACAGCTTTAATGATGACCATTACAGAAATCTCCGGCCACAGCCTCGTGTTAACCACCCCAAAGGCATTTGAAGCCCTTTTGGCAGAGAGAGCTTTAATGCGGATTTAATAGCGTTATGTTCGAGTTGTTGCATCGCTGGTTACTCTGCAGATGCGAGGAAATATTCCCCTCTTGAAAGATGGAAGAATCGATGAAGAAGCCACTTTAAAACGCACTTTGGAACGTGACTGACAGTAGAAGCGTTCATCTGCAAATTGCATCTCTATAGAGAGATAAAATAATTTATCTATCAAAGTATCTGAATGAAGAAATCGGGGGCCTAACTCTTAATTTTCTGTGCGGAAAACTGATTTTAAACACCCCTACTTAAGTCTACCTACTAAGTAAACTCACCAACGTATCGAGATCCACTATCGGATCCTTCATCAGATCATATAAAGAATTAAGATCTGCTACGAGACCAATTACAAGCGTATAAAATATTGGGTATGCTATACTGAGTTTTCTGACTGTGGTAGATCTTATCCTTTTGGCCTGATAACAGTATCTCGTAGAGGATTCCGAAACGTTGCAAATTTTAGTGTAGCTAGATAATAGCACATAAAAGGGTTCACATTTATGGGCACCCTTTGCACTCATATGTGCCCTGCAACCTACATTGTAAAATTCGAGATCGTTTTATTTATATCGATTTTTTATTTTATGTATTATACAATTGTATATATCTTTGGTTATACTTGAGGGAACAACGTATAATTTGATTTGGAAACTTAGCGACAGATGGCAGCACGAATGTGTGCTGCCATCTGGGCGTTTTCTCTATACAAAAGCAGTCAACAGCCAATTGGACTCGTGGCTTTTTCCTGCGGAGGATATCTTAAAGAGTGGCCATCTGTGAACCAATTAATTGTGAACAAAGTAATTCCATCTGTGAACAAATCCTTGTTCCCTCAAGTATAACCGAAGAATTTTATTCTGAAATATTGCCAATAGTACTTTGGGCTTTTCATTTGGGTTATAGTAGACATAGCCTGCCACCTACAGGAGACGCATAGAGAGACAAACACACACGCATAGAGACAGACAGAGAGAGAGAGAATGAATGTATCCTACCATTTAATGCTTTCTTTCCATTCGTCAGGCCGGAACCAGCTCTTAACAACAAAGCAAACTCTTTCCCTTTTTTAAACACAATTACCTCTTCTGTTTACCATTGCAGGCAACTCTTCAGCCTGGCCGGTCCTTCAAATGTAATTTACTTTGATGGCCACCCTTCTTTGCGATGTATTCCTTACTGACGAAGTTAGTCGAACTCCATGGTGATACATAGAGTAAGCCTAACTTGATCACGTTCACATCCATCGAATTCCCTTATCCACCATCTTCTTATACGGAGGAATTCTTCTCAGTCTGATAAAAACAAGTTACACTCTCTAAAGGAGACTTAAAAGTTGTATCTTGTGTTGAATTTTAACAAAGTTTAATACAAGGGATTATGATCGAATTATATAATTTTCAAGAAGAAGACAACGCTGCTGACTGGCCCATCATCTTGGATTATTGTCTTCTGCAATATTACGCAAATTTCAAATATACGAGGTGTGATCAATAAGTTCGGGGACTGGTTTTGTGTTGAAGGGATGCTTTATGTGTTTAGTCGTCTTTTAAAATGAATGCATTTGATTGAAATTAGAGAAGAACGAAAGAGAAACCCACAATAAGAAAGAAGAATGTTTAGGCTACATGATGATCCAGCACTCTACTTTATCCCATTGTTGTCCATTGTAGATCTAACACAGCCAGTCCAACTTTTCAATATTGTTCACAAACCAGTCCTGTATGACATGAAACCATGAAGTCCATGTCACAAGTAGTTAATAGAGGTCCTGGTTTCAGAGACTACCAGCAATGGATTAAGTCCAAACCATCTGAAACAGCCAATACCTCCAAATCACCTCCACGAAACTTTCAGACAAGATGGTACACTCCAATTGGAAGCACTCTTCAGGCAATTTCGTTTCCTAACCTTAAAATTTCCCTGAAAGGTCAGAGATTTTCAACAACTGAGAAAATTATCCAGAATGCAACACAAGAACCATCAGGAATATCTTCAAAAGTTGCAGAAGCGTTTAAATCTGTGCATCAAGAGAACTACTTAGAAGAAGATTTAACATAGCCGACAAACCTCATTTCCAATGGCTTGGTGGGTAGCACAGTTGGTAGGATCACCTTCCTCCTCCCAAAGATGGAAAAGACCTGAGTTCCAGTCCCGTCGATGAAATGAGGAATTTTTTGGGACCTTTTCCACACCGTGGCTGGATTGGTCAGTCTCAGGTAAGGGTAGCATGGTTTTTCATCCAGTAAACAGAAAATGACCTTAGAACACACTATATACACGCAGCAACGTGTCCTTAGTTGCCAATGCTCCTCGAACCCAACAGCTCCGAACTTTTTCATCACACCTTGTATAGAACATTTTCTAAAAAATGTATACTTTGAGTGTCGTCTGCAATAACATCTTGAAGTAGTTTTTTCTGAAGGGGCAGGCGCATTTATATAAAAAATGTATACAAAACAATCCCAATACTGTTTAGTTATTTATTTATCGGGATAAAAAATTTTGCCCGTGTAAATAAGTGAACAATATCGGAGTTATAATGTACGAGCAGCCCGGTCCTTTGCCAGACCACATTACATCATTAAACCGAAGAGGATCATCGCTTGACTGTTAAACTAAAAGTAGTCTGGAAAAAAAAAGTTCTTTTGCTGTTACTTGGCCATCTACCGTAGCGTTAACCGAACCACGCCCACATCCTTATTACATGGGCCCCGCGAGACGATGGTTGCACGCCCTTTTAGAAGATATGATTAATGTGTTTTGGTGTGGTCATTAATACACTTCTTCCCTCTGCCAAGGCTTAAAATTACCTGGTGTGGCCGCGAGGTGAATAGTCGGGCCGGCGTGCGGATAAAGTCTTCATTGCGCTACTGGCAACCCATTCACGTGACTGATGAGTGGCTGGATTTTGGAAAGAACACTTTACTGCAGAAATTTTGGTGTCCTTTTTAGCTCCACGTGGGAAGTGTAAGAGTTTATGAGTGTTTTCAGGTGAGAGAAGGTAAGATTTGAGTACTGCCATAGTTGGAAGTGCATAATTGTCCAGGTTGTCTTGATATTGCACAGCGTTCATTGTGGTGGTGGTTCCATCATGATCTGGAGTTTCTTCTGTTTTTCTGGTTGGGTCACATCGCCTGAATTGAAGGAAATTTTAAGAAAAGAAGACTATAAAAACATTCTTGAACATACTGGAGTATCCTCTGGACTTGGACTTTGTATAAGACCCGAAGCACAGCCTCTAAGCAAATTTTGTTGTGGCCATCTCAATCGCCTGACTTGAACCCAATAGAGTTTTTATGGGATCATCTACAGATTCTACACCATAGAGTCCATGATGTCTGCCCATCTTGCAGATCGCTTGGAATACTGTGAGTAAGTTATAAAATTAATTCGTCAGAATGTCCTTTCTAAAGAGTTTTCATGGTATTGCAGTAGCCTAAAAGTTAAGGGTACTGCAACAGTCTCTTTGGGGATTAATCAGTCCCCATCAGGTGGTCTCTAGTGACATTATTGAGATTACAATTTTGGAAACTCCGATTTCGTGTCATGGTAGCACACATTGAACAACTCTTTTCAACTCTTTGATCTCGATGTTGCCATTGTGGGCTATCGAGATCTGATGATGGACAATTTAGTCTTGAAAGAAGCTGTCATAATAGTCCATCTTTTAAATAAATGATGGACTATTATGATTAATCTTTTTGACATGAATACGACTCGTCATACTTATGAAGATCCGTTCTTCACATGTTGTAGTGATGACGCCATTTTGAAAACTTCTTTACTCTTTTGGAATCTTTAAAACGATGTCTCTGTATAGTTCTCCAATGGCCGTTTTTCCTTTTATTTACTAATTAATCCATCCACGAAGAAAATAGTATTTAGCACATCGTGATGAGATAATGGGAAATTTAACCCACTTTTCCATCGACAACCAGAAAGCTGTAAACAAAGTTGGATTGTTCGCTAAACGAATCAGTCGAAGGTTCATTATTACAGCAATCAATGGTGGCATCCCTTGGCTTATGTACATTTAATTTAATAAGAGTGCGAAAGAGTTTTAAATTAGTGTCCAACAAAAGGTCGTCCTTCCTGAATAGACTGAAGGCAATTAAGTTTTCTTCGTAACTGATTCCATTCTGTCTCTCCAGTTCCACTTCACTTGATTTTAATTACGTCATTTATCCTTCGTTGTATACTTCTTCAAATATGGGGAAGCGCCAATCGATAAAGGAAATGTCTTTAATAGTTTTAATGAAAGAAAAAATATTTTTACGCACTTAGTATATATGCATGTCCGTCCGCATGTAATAACTCAACTTCCAGTGGATGTATTTTGTATAATTGATTTGTCCAGCCATTTCAAATTTCATTAAATTGATTGATTATGCCCTTAACTTTTGTTCCTTCAGTGTATTTCTAAATACTTCTCTTTTTGTTCTTATCAAACTTCTCATTAACTGATGTTTGTTCCACTGCTGACGTGGCCTGACAACAGAAACCACGCATCACTTAATGGAGAAAAAACTTCCTCTTTCACTCTCTTCTTGCTGAAAAAAGAGCAGAATAGTGGTGGGAGATTTCTTTCAAAAGACTTAAACTGTTTTATGCATTTCTTTTCCTATTTGCATCCTAAGTTTTTCACTTCATCATGAAGCAAACACTAAACTAACAATATTTTTCGGTCAGACCCTAATTCGATTTGTTCGAGTGCATAACCGGAAGGTTATTCTTTCAAAACTTATCTTGGATGACTTGAGAAGGAGTTTAAAGACACGGACACGAATTGTAAGATAAGCTTCATTTCTCAAAGACACGCAATAATAAACACACAGAGACATTCCAAAATACACAGAAACTTCTCTAAGAAGACCCTGTCTTGCTTGATTGGTGTGTTTGTTATCAAAGGAGAAGATAATGCACGAGGATCCAGTCTTCTGTTTGACAGTCTTTGTACACTTACATTAAGAGATCGCTTTAATACATTGAACGTCTTTATGGGCTTTCTAGAATCGATTGATAATTCTGGAAAGGTTTCTGTTATTTCTTGGGTAAGCTATTCACCGAATTTCTTAAGAATGCTAATTTAACATTTCGTATTATGATATAAGGGTTGTTCAAATAACATATCGACTTTTGGATAAGAAGCTAAGAGTGATTTGAACGTGTTCCTAGAAAGGGTGCTGTCTGATCTCGTCTGCATATTTGGTCAGACCAGATCAGACAGATCAGAGTTGTAGGATGAGTGTTGCAGCACTTCATCTACGAGTTTGTTTATTTTATTAAAAAGTATGAGACCAGATCTTTTGAATCCTTCACTGGAAATAAACCTTAAACAATGTCGGAGGAATCAACCATTCGCTCTTTTCATTGGTCTACATCAATCCTGTTGCGACTCAGAGATTATAATTTCTCTCCAAAATCCTTTCACACCCGAGATTGCTTTCAAAAATATCCAGATCGCTACACAAAATCAGTTTTCTTTATCTATACCTTAATTCTCTTTTGAACAACCATCAACCGAATAGAGCATTAGATGCTTGTTCTGACATCGGCAGATATACACTGGTGTGCAAAATTTAAGGACCAGTCAGGTTTTCTGTAGCTTCTCATAGGAGTGGCCTGGATATGGGAAAAGCATACCAAAGGAACCTCATGACGTACAGAAATGATGAAGGAAACAACACCGAAACAAACCGGTACAGAGGGACTTTATTCAAAAATGGCAACATAGCACTGGCTGCCATGATACAGATGCATCACTGCCAAAGGTGGAACAAAGGGAAGAGGTGGTCCTCAGTAGGAGATATGGCCACCACTAATGTCGATGCAGGCTTTGCACCGACTGTCCATACTTAGAACAATGTTGTTGATAAGTTCTTGCGGTAACATCGTCCATTCCTCTGTCAGCGCCATCTTCAGCTGGTGAACATTTTCTGGTGGGTGTGGACGTGCCGCTAGGCGTCTCCCCAGAGCGTGCCATATGTGTTCGATGGGATTTAGATCGGTGGAGAAACGGACAGCCCAATACTGTGTGCCAACCTCTCGCCAAATTAGTTGACATCCAGAATCGCTGCTGAGACTGAATCTGCTGTCATCAATAAAGAGTACCTTAAGTAAAGATTTTGTGGTTGTAACCTTTTGAAATATTGCTGGTCCTTAAGTTTTGCACACCAGTGTATTTCCAAAAATTCTCCAAACCCTCCACTGTTAAAAAATTACTGATCCCGTTTACAAACCTCCTACCACACTGACGAATGTCCATCTTTTAATTTAAGGTCTATAGAATTCCAAATCTGTACCATCATACCAGTTTTACCACTAAACAGACACTTTTATTCCACCATCATGGTAAGGGTACTGATGCGGGCAGCAGAAGATGAAGACTGGTCACCCAGCAACTTGAGACACCGCTTTTGAGCTCTTAATCCGATTGGAATTTAAACCCCAGATATTCTTCCATTGACTCGCACAATTTAAAATCAGTGCTGTAAATTCTAGGATGTAAAGCCAAATTTGCTGTTAGAGTTGCAGTATCTTGTTGCTAAGCATTGGGATGAGTTGCTCTAATAAGTTTTTTGACTGGGTTGATAAGCAGACATCTTCCAGACTAATTCAAATGTTGGTGTTAACCACAATCTTCCCCTTTTCTCCCGCTGGGTTTGTAGATACACAAACCCTCTTTGTCTAAATAAACAATTGTTCACTATTCGCTACATGGATGCGCTACTCATTACAAAATACGTAAGAGACGCCCTGGTCATGAGATTCATCTCGTTAAATCCCCTGGTGGAATATATAAATACCTAATGATCGGGTGCAGATAATATTCACGTGTTTGCTGGAATGCAAGGCTGTCCATGTTTAGTTGGCTATGCAACGGCTACTTGGCTAATCAAGCCGTGCACGAAGGGACAACAATAGCCAATTACTTCGTTTCCAAGGCAACCACTAATCGCATTTGGCTTGCCCCAGCGAAAATGCTCAGATTTCCAGGTGACACACGGAAGATAAAATACCGGAACAGTCTAATTGATATCCGACTTAGAACGCGTAACAGGACTCTCTAATTAGAAATTAGAAGGAACAGTTAGACCAGTGGAAAACTGACACCAGAATTATCTTTGCGATGATAAAAACACATTCCCGCAAGATGGCGCTATTGGCGAGATTCAAATTTGAGTTGATGAGTCAATAAGCACTTTCTCTGGAATTTTTTGCTTCTTGTGAACATCCACAAGCAAAAGTAAACTACGTATCGTAGATGGATCCATTCGTATTAAAGATCTCAGATATGACCATACAGTTCTCTTCTCTTTCTCTCTTTCTCTGGGCAGTTGTCGTTTATCCCACGCTGGAAACTAAGATGGTGAAATTGCCACCGGAAATTAGTGACTTCGGTAAGTTTCGGTTTCTTTTAGATCTTCGTGTAATCCCTTCCGTTGTAGACATCTTGATATCGATGCTGACCAACTAATGACAGATTTAATTACTCCATTTATGGTAGATCGAGCAAAGAATAATCTTTAGGTCTTCTTCGATTACTGTGGTCAATCAGAAGACAATAATAGCCACAGACAACTAATTCTAGCTAAACAAAGATATCACTATTCATTCCTTCACTGAAAGTGCGAGGTCTTTTGACACGACAGACATATTAAACGATCATAAACAATTTAAAGTAAAATATATTGTTATTTATATCCATAAAACTGTATTTAGTGAAAAAAATTAATTTTAAAGTTATGTAAATTAATATTCGCACAGTTTCCATGGGAACCAAGCAGACGAACAATTAGTGCTTGTAAATTTCAGAAAGATATGCGCGTGCCTTATATATATCGCCACCTAATGGAAGTTTGTGTAATTATTTAAAAAATAATGGAGGAAAATTATAGTTTTTTTTTTATATATATATAAATAAGAATTATTATTTGTTGATGGTGGGTGATATGTCACTTCCGGTGTCGTTTTATAAAGAACAAATTAGTCTTAGCTCCCACTAAATAAGTTTGCGTTATTAATCAGAAGAACAATCTGTTGCCAAGAACTGAGTGTAAATTGCCTTCCACGCCATTGCGTGCGTTTCTGCCTCTTGTTCTTATAAATGACCCGAGGACGTAAAAGATTAATTAATTCACTAAGCGGACCAATTAAAGTGGTTCTAATACGAAACCTTGCATTAGGGAAGAGGAAGCAAAGCCTAGCATGGCATTCCTCACGATGCACACCTCCGTTGAGTGTGGCAAGAAGATGATAAACATTCGAGTATCATCGCACTGTTTTACTTTGGTTTTAATTAAAACTTCTAACTTCTGGAGCAGCGAATTTTCCACTTTTCTCCATCTTCAGTGGAAAGGAAGTTTTGCAATTAATACGAGCAGCTCATTCTAACTTTTGGCAAAGATAAAAAAAAAACATTTGTAAAGAATTAATGACAAATAATCGTTCTTCTCTTGAATTTCTTAGAAAGAGAAGCACAAAAGTTACTTCGTTGCACAGAAAAATAGAAAATAAAGCTTTTTTTTTTCTTTTTGGATTAATAAATATGCATTTGAACTCTGTATCTCACTTGGAACAGTTTTGTTGTAAATGTTTAAAGCACTGCGCATGTCTGGTGAAATGCCACCTAGCAGAAATTTGTTTAGACTTGGATAAAATAAAATATTAATTTATAAATGTTTATAAATAAATAAATAAATTTTCTGTTTATACTTCTGGACGACCAAACGGTCCTCTTCTTTAATTAAAGATAAAAGACATTTGTGTAGAATGAATCGCGAATAACTCTTGAATTTCTTTGGGAAAAAAAAAGTAGGAAATAAAGCTTTTTTTGATTATTAAATATGCATTTGAGCTCTATATCTAACTTGGAATACAGTTTAAAGCACTGCGCATGTCTGGTGAAATGCCACCTAACGGAAATTTGTTTAGACTTGGATAAAATAAAATATTAATTTATAAATGTTTATAAATAAATAAATAAATTTTCTGTTTATACTTCGGGACGACCAAATGGTCATCTTCTTTAATTAAAGATAAAAGACATTTGTGTAGAATGAATCGCGAATAATTGTCCTTCTCTTGAATTTCTTTGGGGAAAAAAAAAAAGTAGGAAATAAAACTTTTTTGATTATTAAATATGCATTTGAGCTCTATATCTAACTTGGAATAGTTTCGTTGTAAATGTTTGGAGCACTGCGCATGTCTGGTGGAATGCCACCTAACGGAAGTTTGTTTAGCGATTTGGATAAAAGGAGATAAATATTTATTAATTAAAATTTATAAAATACTAATTTATCTTTAATTGAAGATTAAAAAAATTGGGAAGAATGAATAGCAAATAATTGTTTTTCTCTTGAATTTCTTGGGAAAAAAAGTAGGAAATAAAGCTTTTTTGTGTGGATTGTTAAATACGCATTTGAGTATATTTAATAATTCACATTATAAATATTTATAAAATGTAAAATTATTAGAAAATTATAAAAAAATAATATTTATAAAAAAAATCGTGAATAAATATAGGGAATGTTCAAATAACAGACACGGCATTGAGTTACAACAGTGCTTTTTAATATTAGTCTCGTTGGTGCAAAATCGATGGAGTTTCCATCTTCTTAGATGGACATATGTACGTTGGTGGGTAAATTGTAATGAAAGTGTTTCTTTTCATTAATCACATGAATATTTGAATTATTACGTTAAAGGTCCATAAAAGAATTTACTTTTTTTTTAATATTAATAAATAGTTTCTTCCAAACATGAAAAGGAAGTTAGAGAACTGCACCTGCAAACTCTGATGACTTCACCCTTCGTGAAACTTCGGAGTAATCCCGGGAACCACCTGTCGACAATACAATGAACAACACCTGCCTTTGACAGCAACCCCATTTTTATGAGTTATTAGCATCCTTTTAATAGAGACGAAAGAAGTGCTGTTGCCTTTCAGCGTCAACCACACCTTTCCAACTAACTCCGAGCTTCAAGAAGGGTGGGTGAAAGGGGAAAGTGAAGTATAACAGCCAATCTTGACGTGAAGATAAGATAAGATCCGTCAGGTTTCTTATAAAATGTAACTTTTTATACGAATCTAAATATTGTATTATTTTTCTCCAGCAATTGAATTCTTGGAGTAGGGGCTGCAATCAGTGCTCTCTAATGGAGAGAGTAAGAATGCCTCTTTTTTTTTTTTTTTTGAAACTTGAAAAAAAATCAATTGACCAAACACGAATCTAAAGTGGTGATTGCAACACCCATGTAACCTTGTTTGCAGATTGACTACGGTAGTTTTAGGGGGCCACGCCTTGCCCGAGACCAAAGCTGTTGCTTCATGGCGACACCAATGCATGATCTGTCATATTTTCTCGATCGAAGTAAGGGTATTGAATACCGATAGCACGCGCTGTTGTGAGAGGACATCAACATTGAGTCAAAAGCATTTGTTACTAAATATTGACCAAGCCCGCAGAGGGTGTATCGATCGACATGTATTATCTCGCTTTCTTCATAATACCCCCATCATTCCTGCTTTGTCATTACTGTCATGGCTACGTGACATGGGACCAGTCTTGGTACCTGGTGCACTTCTCATTGGCCAACTGGAAGAGTGACGTCACTTCCTCCCCCCTTCCTCTATTATTTTTAAGCTGCACCGTTAGTTATGGATATCTGTACTAATAGCCAGCACGTGCGTTGACTTATTACCTAAGGATTGTGTTTAATTTATGTACCTCCTGGGATATGTCAGTCTCATAGTTTGCTCACTGATTGACTGCTGTAGTTGCACACAAAGCTGTTAGTGCAAAAAGGCAGAGGCAGTAAGAAAGAAAGATGAACAAAAAAAAAAAAAAAAAGAGGAAAAGAAAGAGAGAAAAAAAAGGGGAATATAAAATGAAAATACATGTAATGTGTATGTTTCCATGTTGACAATAAACTTAAAAAGCCAGAAATTTAATTAGTTCCTTGAGTTTATTTAAATTAGCTTTTGTAAATTTTTTATTGGTGTTATAGTAAATTTTAAAATTATATATTTATTTTAAATATTATTCATATAATTTAAAATATTTTAATATTTTTAAACTAATTCCATAAAATACTTAAATTAGTTTTACTTTAAATTCCTTTATTTTAGTTTTATATTTAGTAAAACTAATCTATGGCAGAATCATTTCATTGGTTGAGCTTCTCAGCTTAAAGATGGCTTCCAATTATCGAAACAATTTAAGTACTTTGTGCAGAAAAATGAACTAATTATTGGACGAAATTAGTCACAATCAGTTACTGATTTTTCCAAAACCTTTTATCATTTTGTATTCATAGTGAAATTATTTTGGCTGTAGCGATGATACGACACCTCATAGCAACGGCGCATGCGCATATCAAATACCATGCTGTTTTTCAAGTTTTTTATTATTATTATTATTATTACTATTATATGGAATTTGCCACAATAAAAGTCACAATCAAACTATTACTGATATTTTAGAAACCTTTAATCATTTTCTATTCGTAGTGAGATTATTCCGGATCTAGTAGTGATAATACGAAACCTCACAGTAACAGCGCATGCGTCATATCACATACTATGCTGTTTATCAAGTTTTTCTTTTATTTATTATTCGATGAAATTAGTCACAATCAAAGTCAAAGTGTTACTGATTTCTCCTAAACCTTTATCATTTTCTATTCGTAGTGAGATTATTACGGATGTCACAATAATACTTACAATATTACAATACGCATGCGCTGTTGTGGTTCCAGTTCTTTTATATATATGTATATGTGTATTTTATTTTACGTTATTTTTATGTTTATTTTCGCTCTACAGTTTTTGCCACACTACTGGCTTATGTTTTATTTTGAATTATTGGATATATATATATATATATATTATTCGATGATAATAATCACGATCAAACTGTTACTATTTTTTTTCGAAACCTTAATCATTTTCTATTCGTAGTGATAATACGAAACCTCACAATAACAGCGCATGCGTCATATCACATACCATGCTGTTTTTCAAGGGTTTTTTTTTTTTATTTTTTATTATTATTCCATGAAATTAGCCACAATCAAAGTCAAAATGTTACTGATTTTTCCTAAACCTTTATCATTTTCTATTCGTAGTGAGATTATTCCGGATGTTACAATAATACGAAACCTCACAGCAACAGCGCATGCGTTATATCACAATGTTGTGTTTTCAGTTCTTCTATATATATATTATTCGATGATAATAGTCACAATAAAACTGTTACTATTTTTTTCGAAACCTTTAATCATTTCGTGTTCGTAGTAAGATTATTCCGGATATAGCGATAATACGAAACCTGACAGTAACAGCGCATGCGTCATACCACATGTCATGCTGTTTTTTTTATTTTTTTTATTTATATTTCGATGAAATTAGTCCTAATCAAAGTCAAACTGTTACTAATTTTTCCTAAACCTTTATCATTTTCTATTCGTAGTTAAATTATTCCGAATGCAACAATAATAGGAACCCTCACAACAACAGCGCATGCGTCATATCAGATGCCATCTTGTTTCTCGAGTTTTTTTCTTTTTTTTTGATTAGACATTATCAATATTTTTCTTCTTACATGCTATTGGTTGTAATAACAATGTTATCATTAGAGATTCGGAAGTGGCGACCGTAGCGTTTGTGCACGGGGGTTATCTTCTTTTGCGTCGCGTTCACGTTGACCTGCTTACAATTTCATGAGCAAACTCAAAAACCAAAAGATAAAGGGCTTTCCGCTAACCGGAAAATTATGATCAATATCGCCAGTGAAGCCGTCATGTTACGAGAGCGTTTGCGTGACGATCCTTCTCCGAATTTCTTAAGACTTTCGTTTCCTCTTTAAGGCGCTCGGCGATAAGCAGTACGTCTGCCACTAATTCGATTCGTACAGTGGCGCCATCTATCGGACGATCTGAAAAAGTGGAGGCGCAAAAAAATTGTTATTATCAGACATTCCAACGCGGAACGCTAATCAATAGAGGATGCACTCGCCTTTCTGTCGCCACGATAGGAAACGGGCGACCTTTAAAAGTTCAAAGGTTCACTAGACCCGTCTGGTGTCCTCCGT
This sequence comes from Mastigoproctus giganteus, assembly GCF_048544385.1. Lineage (NCBI taxonomy): Eukaryota > Metazoa > Arthropoda > Arachnida > Uropygi > Thelyphonidae > Mastigoproctus > Mastigoproctus giganteus. The sequence goes on from NC_143577.1 coordinate 21,856,814, forward strand.
ACACTTACGCAGAACTTGAACGGAAATAGAAGTTTCTGTGGTGATGTGAAACGGCGAATTGTAAGAAAAAAGAGGGGGAAAACACAGATGCGCATGCGTACATACGACGTAAATGTATTTCAAACCAAATGGGGGAGGGGGGCGAAATTATCCTCTATTTCTTTGTTAAAGTCATAAGATTATCTTAGTCCATTTGAGCACAGCAACACGGATCTCAGATTGTAGTGGGCTGCCAACGCTTTCATAATGTACTTTACTTATTTCTTCTTCGAGTTCAATAAATATTGAAAGTATAACGCGTATTTTAGCTTCTGCTGTGATTAATATAATAAAAAAGAGGTACAGTTGAGCCATCTGTTGAAAAATACTCAAACTACTATTTTAAAGTTGTTTTTTTTTTAGTTACTTTAAATCTTTATCTTGCAGTTTATAACCGGGCTGGTCAGTGAAGGCTTATCGCCATGATTGGAGCAGCGGGTAGCCGACATATGGGCAGTAGGCGAAGGTCCCTGTCGCCTTGCGTTACCCCTCTTCCTCATCATGCCTCCCGTAGTACTTTAGCCCCACCAGATGACGAAAATGGAGACCAAAGCCCAAGGAAATCACCGAACCGACTGTCTATTCCGGACCTTCCTCCAGGGATCAGACTGGATCGAAGGAGGGCTGTGGACACCTCGGATCACAAGTCCTGCGCCATTCTACACAGTAAACTGAAAGGGCTGCCCGTAGAGGATGCTGGGTGAGTACTGGAGTAATTGTTCTCGCTTCACTTCACAATTTTCACTCAACTTTTTTCTAATATCTTACTTTTTTCCTCCTGGATTTTTAATAAAGTAAACAAATAGCAACATGGATCTCAGATCAGGCTGCCAACACTTTCATGATGTACTTTACTTATTTCTTCTTCGAGTTCAATAAATATTGAAAGTATAACGCTTATTTTAGCTTCTGCTGTGATTAATTTAATAAAAAAGTAGTAATAAATCCTTATTTATATATTTAGCAAACTGATAACAAAAACGATAACAAAAAATTAAAGTAGACACAGTCTTCCAACTGTGCTAAAAGAAAATTATCCCTTTTCATTTTATCAGTAGTTAAAGCTACATAAGTAATAGTGTTATTTAGTTTTGATCACGATATATACTCCCCTTTCAAAAGTAATGAGGGCACATGTAATTCAAAATATTACATTTATTAAGAAAATTAATACTGAGTTTGGTAGCCTTGATGAATGGATAATTATGATGTAGAATGATTTTCACCAATTTCTGGTAAAGTCTTTGTTACAACGCTCCAATCTTCCTTCAAAGTAGCAGCGAGTTTTTCGATTCAGAGGAGTGTCCAATATTTGCTGCCAGGACCTTCCACTAGGAGTTAGAAATGGAGGAAATATTAACTATTTTAGAGACTTAAGGATAATCCTTGAGAACCACAACCATAAAAGTGCCACGGCCAAATCAATGGGAGAGTCAGGAAATAAACAACCTTTGTTTATTCAAAGAAACTTCCTCCCTCGTCCACACACATGAAAAAGTTACTTTTCAATGATCATGGAGCGGCTGAAATGACTGGTGGAAGGCCGTGGCTCGTGTGCTGTTCAACGTTCTTGTCAGCTCTGAATGGAGTGTTCAACCCGTGCTGGTTGTTGACCATCCATTAACGAAAGTGGAACAAACCACGCACTCACCTTCGTTTTCTTCAAATCCTGGGTTATTATTTGGCAATGAAATCTTCTGAAATCATTGGACGCCTTACACATCGGTCATTGGTAATGATTTCCCGCAGCTTTTCAATCAAATTTAAGGTTATTCAGCAAGATTGGCAGCATCGTCAGTAAGGTAAGACATAACAAATAAAACAGCAATGATTCTAATTGGGAAAGATTGCTCTTTGGACTTCTACCATTTAATTCTTCTAGCGTAAAATGTGCAACGTTCTGTAAATTTTAATTTGCAGAACGTTGTGTCAAGAATCAACTGGCTGAAAGCAAACTTCTGCACCTCTGTCCTGCAACCATCCTCCCTCAACTTAAATTTATCCCCCCCCTCATGTGTGTAATCTCAGCAAGAGGAAGAATGCCATTCACGTTCAGCTTACTCAATCCATTCAAGGTCTTAAGCACCTCAATCAGATCACCCCACAGTTGCCTAGTCTTAACCAATCTGGTCGCCCTTCTCTGCAGCCGTTCCAACAGATCCATCCTTCCTGAAGTGAGGCCTCCAAACCTGTATACAATACTCAAGATGCGGCCCAACCATGGCCTTGTGTAACGGAAAAATCACCTCTTTATCCTTGATGCAAAGTTTCTGTATATCATTGACAAAAACTCCATGAGCTGTCCTGACAGCATGTGTGCACTGCTAAGAAAACTTCATATATGACTGAAAATGAAAAATACCTCCAGGTCTTTTTCATTTTCTACAACCTCCAGAGTAGTACCACACAATTGATAAGTTACTCTAGGTTTACTGCTACAAATATGCAGTACCTTGCATTTGTCAATGTTTAACTTCAACTGCCATTTCTAGGCCCATTGACCCAATTTTCATAGATCTTGTTTACTGTCATTAATCACCCTACCAACCTTTGTATCATCTGCAAATTTAGACTTTCGTCGATATCGTTGAGAAATATAGAAAAAAACAATGGGCCCAGCTCTGAACTCTAGTGAAGTCCACTGATAACAATAGTCCATAAAGAGCATTGCCCATTGATAAGAACCTTCTGTCTTCTTCACTCAACCATCCCTTTATCCATAACAGCAACTTGCCCTTGACGCCACACTGCTCCAGTTTATGCAACAGTCTTTTATGTGTAATAGTAACAAAAGTTCCTGAAATCCAAGTATATGATACGAAAGTAATTTTTTGCATCCATTTCCTTGGTCACTGTATCATAGTATCTATCAGATTGGTTAGACAAGATCTTCCCTTAACAAATCCATGCTGTGAATGGACTATAATTTCATTACTGTCCAGATGGTCCCGCATTACTTCTTTAACCTCTGACTCCATTCTTTTCCCTGGAACAGTCGTTAAACTAACCGGTCTGTAATTATGCCTGTCGCCCTTTGACACCCTTTATGAATTGGAGATCCATTCGCAAATCTCTAGTCCATAGGGACTAGAGATTTGCGATCTGTATCTCCCCAAGCTAGCAATTTTCTAACCCACCTATCGTTGTCTGGATAGCATCAGCAAATATTCTTGTGTTCCTTCCATTCAAGTATATCCCATCCTTGTAGGAGCAATCTCTTCTGTTAACAAGCACAGACTACGCTGTGAAAAATTCTACTGATTGAAAAGACTCTAATCATGTACTCCCTCCTATCGTGTCTGGGCAGAATTGCAAACACTTTCAAATTGAATCCTAACTGGAGGTTTTTCCCAACTTTGCCTTGTATTTGTTAAGTAAGTTGTTTAGTTCTTTTGTCCATTGTCTAATTTACACGAATGAATCTCAATTTACAAGAGATGACATTATGAATTTTCACAACGATCATGGATGGATACGGAAATGGGAAAATTTCGGCTTCAACAAAGTTTCCTTGGAAAAATTTGGCTGATATCTTTGATGACTAAATGACTGGTCCACTTTTACTTCCATTGACGCTCAATGGCCGAAACCGTTAGAATCTTACAGAAGGTTCTACTGGCATTTCTAGAAGTTCCATGAGAAATATTCCGTGAAAATGTGGCTCATGCATAATGGTACTCCAGCACATTTTATCCTCACTGCGCGAGAATTTCTAGATAAGAAGGATCGTGGTCATTGAATTGGTGGAGATGACCCAGTTTTTCTCTTATTTAAATCCAGCTTCTTTTAGTACGACCGGATAAATGCTACCATCACTCCGGGGCTTTACCTACTTTCAACCTCAAATTTCTACTTTCAACATTCTGTATCAAGAAACTAAGAAAGTGGCCCTTAAGTAAATTTCTATTTATTAAAAACTAAATCTTGCTACAACCAACCAACAAAACTGAAGAAATAATGGCTGTATTAAACTTTACAAATAATAACAATTATGGCCTACATCGACTACCATAACACCTTCAGTTCCATGCCTCAGAGCTGGCTAACAGAAATGTTGAAGATCCTACGAAGTCGATCCGATGGTGACAAACTTCCTAGAAGCAACAATGGCGAAATGGAGTATCACCATGGTATTCAACGAACTCAATAAGAGCAAGCATGGATATACGCTAAAAGAAGGGATCAAGAAACTGTACACCTGGTGTACTTGATGATATCAAGCTCTACCCGGCAACCCAGAACTCCAACGTCTACTCGGGATCACCAAGGAATTCAGGGCTGGCATCAGAGTAGAATTTGAACTGCACAGATACGAGACTCACGGATTGCATCAGACGAAACTATGAGATGAAGACTGGTGAAGAGATCGAAGCCATGACATGGGGGATGGATCTTCAACTACCTGGAGATGTTCCCAGCTCAGCACTTAGAGCACAAGGAGATCAAGGCCTGTCTAGCGGAAAAATACCATCAAAGACTCAGAAGCTTGCTCAAAGCACAGCTGAACAGAGGGAACACGCTTAAAGCCATAAACGTCTATACACTCCCAGTGCTAAGATACTCCTTCAGGATCATAGAAGCTGGAGGAGATCATAAGAAAGATAAGGACAGTGATGACCAAGAACTCCCAACACCATCAGAAGTCGGCCAACGAAAGACTGACCATAGCCCGGAAAGATGCTATGGTCATTCACTCGATGAGATCTGTCAAGGGGCTTGAAAGACCACATCGCACAACAGAAGAAAAAGGCGATTACCTGAGAGATTACTTCCAGGAAACCATAGCGCCACTCTACAGGGCCACAAGTAAGACAGACACGCAGCATGTCCATTCAATCTAAGCGAGAACACCCTTGGAAAGAAACGAAGATAAAAAGATGGGCGAAAAAGGCGCTCCATGGCGGACAATACAATGAACTCAATCAAGACCATATAGATTAAATGGCTTCCTGCGCATGAGTCACGAACGGGACGCTGTTCCCTGAGACCGAAGGATTCATGCTCGCCATCTAAGAGTGATTAACATCAGGAACTATAGAAAATACATCACCAAGGAACCCGGAGTGACAGATGACACACGCACTTCGACGATGACGCCTGACCCAGAAACAATCCAGCAGGTCTTCGCGAGATGTAGGGTTCTCACCCATACTGAGACACTCACAGACACGACCAGATCACCAGGATAATGCATCAGAAGCTAGCAAGGAAATACCAGTTGATCAAGGTAAGTGCTCCATATTAAAAATACGAACTTATCCTACACTAGAGACCCTAACCCAAAAAGCTCTACTGGGACCCAGGCGTAATAACGGACATGACCATCCCAAACAACAGACCAGACATCGACAAGATGGAAATGCCTAACTACCTGATCAACCCGACAGTTCCCAATAATAGCAACCTCTAGAAGACTTACGAGGAAAATCTCAAGAAGTACACAGACCTAAGACAGGAGGTCAAATCAATGTGGTATATGGAACCAGTAATGACCAACTCAATCACTGCCTGAACCACAGGCATGGCACCAAAGAGTCTCAACTATGGAGAAAGGAAAACAGGGAGGATCTGTGCTCAGATTACTTCCCATAATCGGAGCAGAGATCCTCTCTGTTTTAAAATTAAAATAAGTGATTTCAACCGAGAAATTATCGATCAAAATCGATATTTATTAATTAATTAAACACAAAAGTGTGAAAAGAAGTCCACAAGATCTAAGAAAACTTTGTTGGGATTGCAAAAGTTTCGTATACAAACATAATTGTACGCTCTGCTCTGTACACGCAATGCAAAAAGGATGCTTCTTTCAAATATGTGCTTACTCTCAGTTATTTAAAAGCAAAATTAGGGTTTAGCCTCCCAGAAATCGCATTCCCTTAAAAATCTCGCAAAATTATGATCATAGATGGCAGCACCCGTCAAAGTAGCAGTTAACGATCTTTCTTCACTCTCTGAAGTGGGTTGATGTTTTTTTTTTAAATGCCTTGAGAGATTATTAAAAATATGATATTATTTTTATTAAAAAGCTTTGTCTCTGTTCAATATATTTAAAGAATATTCATAAAAATATGCTTCAGAGATTATAATCTTAGAAGCATGATTCCAAACGTAATGTGAAAAGCCAGAAATGTTTCAAAATCTCTCTAGTAGATGGCAGCACTAATCAATTATATTTCACTATAATAGTGCATTGAGAAATTGGCAGCATTTCGCTCGATATAATGATTGATTTTATCTTTTATTCAAAATGCTGTGTTTATATTCTTAATTTAGAATTAATCTCTGACTTTTACAGTAATTTTGTGTATTCTATTGCTTGCTGAAACGAATGTTTTAATTAACAACAAATTAATTCAAAACGCATTGGCACTTGTTTTCCGAGAACTTAGATTTAAGTCTGTTTGAAACTAATTGGACAAGTTCACAATCAAAATTTAATTGAATATAAATATACTAAACATAAAATAAAATATAGAATATGCTAATTTTCTGTGAAATCTTAGATGCGTTCTCTCCCTCTCTTACGAACGATAAAAATATTACAAAATGCAAATTCTTAATTAATTGTTAATTAAATTCACGGAATCCAATTAACAGTTTAAACAGAACTGCGTATTGAGTTCAAGTTATCCAAATACACTTCAAATATTTAATTTTCCGGTGGAGCTACACTGCTCGACAACGTTAACAGAACAAAATGCTTTTCATGAATTTTTCATTGTGAACAGTGTCAAGGAAGGCGAATATTTGATATACAAGAGACATAATGGCATGCAAATCCGAGTATCCAATAGAAATTGAGCTACCATCTCACAGAACCGCATATTATGCAAATTGTTCATGCCTATGAAGACACCGGTTGAGACCACGTCACTTTATTCCGTGTTTTGGCTTGCTCAGTGGGATTGCCACACCTCCAGTACTCAGGATGGCAAGTCATCTTCATTCACATGATTCTGTTTTTTCTTTTTTTTTTTTTTTTGTGCAGCAAGACAAACTGTTGACAGTGCAGTGTCTGAATAAGTCGACTTTGCAGCGTGTTGCCCTAATATTGCTTTACTTTAAAACAGATGGCTTCGCAAAAAGGTTAACTGGCCATTTGTTTAAAAGATTACACTGCTATGACAGCTCGTTTCAGGACTAACTTTCCCCTCATTACATAGTAGATGGTCTCTAGCTGCAGCGTTCAGACAAAACAGATAAGTTTAGTTGTTACAATTTTAAAAACTTTTTGTTTTATAACTGGTTTGTCTGCTTCTTACCTCTAGAATCCGTCTGCTATTGTGGTGAGGGACCAGTTAGTTCTGAAACAAGCTGTTAAAGCTGTGTCACATCTTTTACAGAGAAGTTTATAAGCTAAAATAAAAACTTTACATTTCCTGTTTCATTCCGTTAAAACTCTGGTTTCGATTCAAACGCATTTCATGAGAATATACCCCCAAACTTCTATACTTAAGATGTTCTGCCTAAAAGTTTTACAACAAATAGGATTAAAGATAAATTGAAAAATTTATCTTCAATCCTATGTGGAAACCTTTGCTTATGTGGAAATTTTTAATGTCGAGATCTTTGCTAACAGATTGCAGTTACAGGTCAACCTTGGAGAAGCAAAGCCTCCAGGATTACCGATCAGATTTTCCCCATGTTTAGGATTAATATTATTGTAATTGCTGAATTTCCACCAGACTGTATTGTTGACACGATTAGTCCATTGATTCGTGTTGTTGTTGTCGCCACATCCTAGCCCTGCCGTCCCAATAGAACAAGGATTCGTTGGACCAAGCGACATTTTTTCAGTCCCCTGCTCTCCAGCATCGATAGCCACTGTGGATCTATATGTGGATGTGGATTTATGTGGATGTGGATCTCCAGTGGACCCACTGTGCCAGTAGCTGAATCACACATTATTCCTGGATATATACTCCTGGCCAGAAAAAAATTAGAAACTTCTTGCAGTTGACGTCCACAGTTAGATGTCAATATGCAAAGGTAAGGCGTCACATGATACTCTCAGATAAATACTGTAGGCATTCCTGAGGCTTCTTACTCGATCTGATCATAAGGAAGACAGGTGATTTTTTCCGATTTTCAAAAAGGTGCTATCCTTGGAGCACGATCAGCAGGATCCACAATTGAGAAAATAAAGGAATTCACTGGTGTGTCGAAAACAACCATCTCAAAGTATACAAAGAGTGGAAGACGAAAACAAAATAAAGCTCTAAATGGGAAAAATGCGACAGAGATCGATACTCCAAGAAAGACCGCAGCAATTTAAAGCGAATTATGCGTCACATTAGAAGGTCCAGTATGCAGAAAATCTCAGATTCTTCAGCTTCCGTCGCATAATTCAGTTTAGGAAAAGAAAGGCCTATTTCTGGCGAGAATTGAAGAATCATGGTTTGGTAGTCGTGTTCCCCTACGAAAGCACTCATTTGTATAAAAACAAAATCGAAAGATTCGACTGGAAAAGTGGAAAAAGATCATCGGGTTTGACGAGTCTCCATTTACACTTTTTTGCTCCAATGTGAGAGTGAAAGCATGATGCATCCAGGATATCGAGATCTCGTGTCAATCTTTCAAGTCGCTGGAGATGGTAACATGGTATGGAGTATTTTCTGTTGCACAGATTCGGTCTACTCATATCTTCTTGTCTTGTCGAACCAATACAATGCTTCATTTTTATCCTGATTGTTATGGATTCTTTCAGGACAACAATGCAACTATCTACGTGAAAAAATGATATCTGAATGTTTCAAGGAACATTTCCAAGATTTCTAATATCCAACCTGGCTGACTAATTCTCCAGATCTGAATTCAATTTATGGTGTCTGGAATATGTTAGAAAGGGCAGTTCAGCTTCGGGCAGTTCCTTACGGACTATAATACAGCATCCCGGAAATATCCCGATGTCAAATCCGAAACTAGACTCCCTCAGACAACTAATAGAATCTATGCCACGGAGAATTCGGGAAAAAGGTGGTCCTACTAGATATTGTCAAAGGTTTCTAATTTTTTTTGTCAGTGAATATATGGCTAATTTCTTCATATATTAAAGTAAGAGAACGAGACACTGTTTGTTATGGAGCAATTCATTGGATGATGGAGTGGTAGACCTTATAATCTGACTATTTAGCGTAGAATTTGAATATGTTTCAATTTTTGATAGTTGGGACATTGAAGAGGATTTTAGTTTTAAAAATTTTACCACTATTTTAAAGAGGTTATGTATCTAAGCTATTGACCAGAAGAATCCAAAGTACCTGAATTTAACGATAATAGTGACAGCAATACCTCTGGATCGAATGAAATCTATTTTAACAAGACAAATGCACCTCAATGTCCAGTATGCTGAAAGATTGAAAAAAAAAAAATGCTATTAATAAGAAAATTGAAAGGAAGTCTTACCCAATTACAGATATATTCGAATCGATAATTAAAAGATCAGGACCCTTAGGGAAAACAAGAGATAAATGGGAAAATCGGGTTCAGTCATCTTATGGTTAAATTGGATGTTTGTACTATGTGGGCGTATACTGAGAAATAAACCAATTTTAGTAATTGTATTTATCTTAAAAGCCCCTTTAATTATAGGAAGTGCTTCTTTGTAATTTTCCTCTCATTCATTCAGTGTCTTTCAGAAGTTTTGGAACTTGTTATTACGTTGTTAATTAAGATTGTTATAACTACAGTTGCGATTTCGCAGCTATGAAATACAAGAGGAAAGTAAGAAAGGGAAAAAGAGAGAGAGAGAGAGATTGTGAATGAATTCGTTTTAGGTATTAAAATTAAGAAAATAAACTCGTTTATTAGATGGTAAATATTAAGATTCAAAAACAGATATTTGAGAAACTGAAGCATACTCGTCATGCATGTGTCAATAATAGGGATGAAAAGCAATTTCGTTCGCTCTAGAAGTTGCAGGTGAATAAAGCACATGAAATGGATAGAGCTGTTCAGTGTGGCAACTTCCAACGGGAAGTCATCGTAGTTGCTATGGGGAGGTTCAAAAGGCATTTGTATTCACCCACTAACTCCACAGAAATGTTGGAGATTTTTTTTTGTTAGTTTGATATCTTGAAACCTCTACAGCAACAACACAAATTTTGGATCGATCTGACATTCAATTTTTTTTCTTTGCAGAGCTGAACGAAGTGAAGTTTTACAACAGATAAAATGAAATACAGATCAGTGATTCGGTTCCTCTTTTTGCAAGGGAAACACCCAAAACAATCCACGAAGAAATGGTTGCTATTGTAGAGAACGTTAGAGTGTTGTTGGTATAAACAATAAAAATGTGCAAAAACCTCAGTGCATGATGAAGAAATCCCAGGACGCCCAGCAACTGCTGAAACAGAAAAGCGTGTTGCAAAGACAGTATTAGTCCTGGAAGATTGCTGTATTAGCGTCAAAGAACTGCGTGCTGAACTCAACAGTTGCATAAGAGTAAGGTGTCTGCCAGATGAGGTTCCAAACTTCTGACTGCTTTCTAGACCAGCGGTTCCCAAACTTTTTTTTTGTCGCGAAACCCCCTATACGCTGTGTCAAAAATTATGGAACCCTAACCATATATATAGTTATTATATACAGGCCGTGCTGCTGGTATAGTGACCTCACAGTCAGTAGACGATGGGCCGCCTACAATAATTTTTAATGTATTTAAGCACGTTTCCTCAGCTGTTTTGTCACATTTTTCTCCCTTACTTCTCAATTGATTAAAATTGATCTTACTGATTTTGCAGTACATATTTCAGATTCCATAACGAAATGTAATTCATGCGTTTAAGTAATGAATAACGTAATTTTTTTGTATTTTTCTTGAGTAACTTTTTACATAACTTAAATTCTTTCATTTTTTTAAAATACCTACCCATTTTTATGAAACAAGAAAGATATAAAGGGCACCTTGTGTCGCGGAACCCCTGAATGTTATCAGGGAACCCTGGGGTTCCGCGGAACACACTTTGGGAACCGCTGTTCTAGACGAAGGAAAGGGCATAATGTGCACAAGAAATGTTGTCGATGTGCTAGTAAAAACTGAAATATTGCGGTATCGTGCTTATTCCTCCGACCTGGCACTCTCAGATTTCTTCCTTTCCTACCCTGAAGTCTATTCTTCCTGAAAAGCACTTTACTGATGATGATGAAGCGATTTCTGCTGCCGAGTCGTGGTTTGAAGGACAGTCATAGGACTTCTACAAAACTGGCCTGTAGAAGTGTAATGAGAGGTGGAAAAAATGTATCTGGCGACCAGGTTGAAAAAGCCAATATATGGTGTTTTTTTCAGCCTTCTATCACAACTACTTCTGGGTGAATACAAATCTTTTTTGAAACCCTCCTCGTATTTCAATCAATTTGTGGCATTGTAGCAAAATTGCAACACTTATCTCAATTTATATAAATATACACTGTGCTGCCACTTTATTAGGTACACCTACCTAGTAGCGTGTTGAGCCTCCTTTAGTCTTCAAAACAGCCTGCATTCGTCTAGGCATGGATTGAACAAGATGCTGAAAATGTTGCAGGAATAGAGTACCATACAGACATGAGTGTGTCACACAGTTCCTTGAGATTCGATGGAGGTGTAGGCCTGCAGCGAACAGCCCTTTCCAGCTCATTCCAAAGATGTTCAATAGGATTAAGATCCGCGGACTGAGCGTGCCACTGCACCAAAGAAAATTCATTGTCATATTCCTGGAACCATTCCATAGTGATTCGAGTGTTGTGCACTGGCGCACTATTCTGCTAGAAGTAACCATCTGACTGAGGATAAACTGTCAACATGAACGGATGCACTTGGTCAGCAGCGATGTTTAGGTACAATGTGGCATTCAGACGTGAATCTATGGGTATCAATGGACCGAACGTGTGCCAAGAAAACATTCCCCACACCATAACACTGCCCCCACCACCTTGCTCAATAGTCGTCAGACATGACGGGTCCATGGATTCGTGTTGTTTTCGCCAAATTCTGAGCCTTCCATCAACAGGATGCACCAAGAAGTTCGACTCGTCAGACCAAGCAATCCTCGATTTCAAGATTATTGCTGTGCCCACAGGAGGCGTTCTCTCTTGTTCTTCATTGATAACAAAGGTACGCGATGTGGCCGTCCGCTGTTGTAGCCCATTCGCGACAAAGTGCGACTAGTGGTCCGTTGCGATATTTTGTTCTGGGCACCAAGGTTGTATTCTGACATGATATGCGACATTGTGGCCCTTCTGTTTGCTTGCACGATTTTAGCTATCCTCCTCTGACCTCTCTCATCAACAAGCGATTTTCTTCCACAGGAGTGCCGTTGAGAGAATGTTTTCTGTAGGACTGAGATCATTCTCGATACACCCTTGAAACTGTGGTGCGTGAAAAGTTCAGGAGAACTGCCGTTTCAGAGAAGCTTTGTCCAGCACGTCTTGCGCCTACTATCATGCGACGTTCGAAGTCCGTTAGATCACTCCTTTTCCCCATTCTTGCTACGGTTTGTACGCTTAAATGATACTAGAAAGGTTGTTCTGCTGCATTTATATCCACAACTGTGGTCATGTGACTTACAACGTTGTGGGACAAACCATTTGTGTGCACAGCACGGATGTACCTAATAAAGTGGCAGCACAGTGTATATAAACACAGGCTAACCCACTGGCCAAAAAATTACCTGGTATACAGGGTAGGAAACGTTAATTTATTCCAATGATTATTCTCATCTACACTTATGCATAAATTCTTCCCCTTCTTAATAACAGCCGTCTTTGAGGATTCGATCATTAATCCTCAACCAATTAAGTCAACTGTCGCCCAGCCGTCCATCTAATGATCGTTGAAGGCCTTGTACATTTACCACCTGGAATGCTAATGGAAAATAGAAATAGTTTTCCTCAGATTGACTTCGACTTTCTTTCATGAAATAATTCCATAAATACTAAGTAATTCAGCGTCTCTTTTCTTACAGGCAATCAATGAAGGTTTTCTCATTTACATTATCTCCACTAACTTCAGACATATTGAACATTTCTAATTATTTTTCGTCGCTAAGATGTAAGGAGTATTCACCGAAAACCTTGATTTTATGAGATGGACACAATTTTGAATTTAAAACGAATTTCGATGGTGTGGTATCATTTACTGAACTGTATTCTATAACAATTAAGATGTTCTTTCATGAAACTCATCTCAAAAACCATTTGAGAGGATTTTCCTTATAAAAAATGGTACTTTTTTATATTTATTCATAATTATATTAATTTCATTACAACAATATTGTGAAAGATGAGAGCGTCTCTAGTGGCGATATGACGAGTTATTAAAGATTAATTATTAATTTCATTACAAGAATTTCGGATAAAATGAAAGCGCCTCTTGTGGCGATATGGCGAGTTATAAAAGTTAATTATTACTTTCATTAAAAGAATTTCAGTTAAGATCAGCGCCTCTAGTGGCAATATGGTGAGTTATAAAAGACTGAAAGCTTTTTGACTAATCATTTCCAACATTTTCTTTTTTCTAACTTCGGAATTCTTTTTCCAAAAATATTTTATTTTAAATCCTATCAAAATTTAAAAAAAAAATGCAAATATAAATGTTAATAAACATAATATAATATAAACGTATATAAATATTAAAAAAACGTATAAAATATACTATTACATAATATGTATACTTATATAGTTTATAAATAATCAATTTAATTTAAATAATTATATTTTAATAATAGCCAATAATTATTTTAATATATGTATTTTTTTAAAAACGTAAATAATTTGGAACAAAGCTTTATTTAGAGTACACATATTATTTATTTATAAAGCACAGTACAATAAAAGCCGATTAAAAGAAGGCTTGTATAAAGCTGTATCTATATCTATACTGCGTGGCAAATTTATTAAGACCATGGGCTAATAGCGTGTCCGCGGTTGGCTCAAATCACTGATACTACGTAGTATGGAGTCAACATTGATTGATCTTTCCTTCGATCTCAGTGGGATTGAGATGGAAGGATTGAGCTGGACGAAGTAGATTATTGAAGTCATCTTTGTGTTTCTCAAACTCTTTGGATGGTCGCATTACAATCTTGAAAGTTCCTCTGTCCGTATCACACCTCTCTGGAAGTCTTTGAGACGTTTCCGGTGAGCTGATTTAGGCACTTGTTGCATCACACGGCTTTATAGCGGGTTCCTGCACACACCAAGCACTTCGATTAACGTATTTTTGAATCGGTTGTTGCTATCTCCCACAACCTCTATGGTCCCAATAAAGTGGAAAAGCCGTGCAGAAATGAAGGCAAGAAATTTCCCCTTGGAGAACGAACTGTTGCCATTACCAAGTGCTTAGGTAATGGGAAATCGCAAGCCGTGGTGAAGCCCGGGGATTTTCCGACTGGAAGGCATCGCGACAGGGGCGGCAGCATCATAAATTGAGAAGCTGGAAATATCGTTGAGTGAAATTAGAGGAGCGGCAACAGGTGGTGGGTATTCTCTCAGGAATCGAACACACCTATTAAGAAAATTTCGCCCATTTACTTTCTGCCACGATCGAGTAAACCCCGGGCTTTATGGAGGGATCCGTCGCATTTGGTGAAACACCGGGGGAAAAGACTTTGCTCCCTCCTGAGAGAGGAGAGGACATTAAGTCCCATCGTCATGGCAACCGGCCTAATAATGACAGGAAGCTTCTGAGTGGCGTCACGCGACCGGTTCCTGCTAATGAAAGATCCCTCATTCGGTATATACGCACGCAGACACCTCGCAGCGTTCACCTATCGCCTACAAGGATGCGAGTGCAGCTTCGTAATTGACCTGGCGGACTACAGTTCCTGTACTCGCGGATAAAGCGCACTCGTCTCTCGCTACACGGGTGGCGGTGAAGCACCCCTTCAAGTGATGGAAGCACTCGACAATCTATTTCTGGATGTGGTAGGTAAATTCGGTCGGCCGATCGTACTTCCCCTTAGCAAAGCAATTTGCAGACACAATGAGAGTGTTTTCGTTTTACTGACCCAAGGCTTCTTAGGCTAATTTGTTTTCTTTTTGGGAGGAGGGAAGAATGATGAGAAAAGTATTTTATCGAATAGGAGGACATCTATGATTGAACAAACATTACTAAAATAAAATTAAGTTCAAGGATGGTTCCATAACTTCCGTGAGTAGCACAGTTGAGAGGATCTTAGTCCTCCCCTCATCGGGTGTAAAAGACCTGAGTCCCGTCGCTGAGGTGAGGAAGTTTTGTGGGCCTTTTTCACAATGCGGCTGGGTTAGTCGGTCTCATGCGAGGGTAGCAGGTTTTTTCTCCCGGAAAATTGGGTTTTACGTTCAGTAAACAGAAAATCGACCACAGAACACTTGCAATTTACAGACAGAATACACTGAGCAATGTGCCCTTAGTCACTAATGCTCTTAAAATCCTACAATAACAATGTCCATACCAAAGTTATCATAGAACTAATCGCATAGGTCTTGATACTGACATTTTTCTATGTCAAGATCCTTCAGTGGCATCACAACACCAGTGGTAGATTCCTCGATCAGTTTCCTCCTGAAGGGACCGTGTCCAGACAAATAACAAATCGGATTGAATGAGCAGCACTCAAGGTTTTATCGTGGTACTCACAGTGGTCACCGCTCTGATAAAAGAGCGGTAACTCTTCCTTTTGAGATTATCTCATATATTCTACCATTTGAACTCAAGTTTAGCTATAATACTCAGTTTTTCTGTTGTCAAGAGATGAGGACCATATTCAGGAGCGTCATCAGGACAAACACTAACCCTTAAAACTGTATTGGAGAATTCTTCATTGTATTATATTCGGGTGTTCTCTTTACTATGATCATATCAATAGGCATCAGCTTATTATCGCCTGCAGTTGGAGATATTTTCACGCCTCTGAAAATGTCCAGGAGTATAACGCTTTGAGTAGATATTAGTTGGCTTCTGAATGCTGAATTTCCTAATATATGGACTCACACAGCAGAGACATTCGTTGCAACATCCAGTCATTCAGCAAGAAAGACACATTCATACATAAAACTCCAGAATCGGCCCTTATGGTCAAAATCAACTCTGCCGATTCAAATTAATTTAGATTGACCCTTTCTTTAAGATACATAGCATTATTTAGAAAGGTATGGTCTTAGTCGCTGAAAGTAAGAATGTCTCTAGACGCTAAAAGTAAGAATGCTTGCTTTTAGCAGCTGGATCTCTGGAGCCACTGTTAAGTGGCTCCGAACATCAAGGGGAAAGATGTCTGGATGTCCAGAAATCAAGGATATCCAGACATCCTTCCCTTGATGAACTTAGAAGATGGTATCGTGAATTTGTTGATACCACATCACTGATTCAAGTGGACCACAAAGATGTCTGCCCTAGTCTCTATCTCATATCTAGAGCTTCCTCGAAAAAGGAAGGGGCCCAGGTCAGAATTCTTTCTATATTGGACATTCTCTTTTCTGATATTATGAAATTTTTAAAGGTCACCGAATTGTTTTTAAAATTATTCCATTTACTCAAGAATTATCCAAGATTATTGGAACGAAAAGCGAATCCTGGAGTCACAAGGGTGAGCCACTACCTCATTCCTCCTCTCAAGAATATGATCCCTGAAGAAAATTCAATGGGCCACTGATTCTTTTTCGGAGGAATATTATGAAAAAGAGGATCTTTTACACGGAGTTTTTATGTAATTTGTGCCTGACTGTAAATACAAACATAATTAGGGGCAAGACATACTTCCCAAGGAAGGACATGCGATCCTCTGAGGACGGGAAGAGTAGGAGTGTTTTCTTAGGGGATGGCAGTGATTATCAATTAGTCCTTGACCTTGACGGAAGAAGAAGAAGAAGAAAGTGAGATAGAATAGAAGAGCCTCCATCAAGAAGCCCTCTGATGATTGAAGTAATGAAGGGTGGTTATTTAGAATCATCCTCTATTACTTTTAAAATGAAAAGGGTCAAAGTAATTAAAATGCCACGAAATAGCTCAGTCATTAGTCTTGATCTATGAATATGACAAATCAAGTTTTCTCATGCGCGTTGATCAATCATATTACAAACGGAGCTAAAATTTTACCACACCTTCCAAAAGAATAAATAACAAAATCAAAAGTGGAATTTAAATCTGAAAAAGGGGTGGCCCAGTTACGCAAGAAATTGGATTTTAACTCCAGAAAATAAAGCAACTTTGAACGCAAATTTGTAACTCAACCGCAAAGAATTTACGCTGTTCTTAAGAGGACTTGAAAAATAGGATTTGCCTGCCAATGGCAAACAAAAGCCTATTTTATAAATACAAATCGTTGTTTAGTGAAGCACGTTGTGGAAATCCAACCAACTGCACAATGTCGATATTCCTTCGTGGCACTCAACAGGATTTTCACTTTACAGCATCTGCGTGTGGTCCTCTTCTACTCTGCCGTTACCATGGCAATGCCGCCATTGCAGTCTGCACCTGAAGGACGAGTTTTAAATGCCAGTGCCGTTTGATCTTTTGAACCTGCTTTAGATTTACACAATTTATAGGTATAGCTTAAAGCCAACTTTACTTAATGTAATATTTAAGGTTATGGCGCCCATCAACGCTTCTAAAAGATTTATTTAAATTCTGCCAGCAGGTGATTCTCACATCATCAATTGTACATATGTTTGCCGGTGTATTAGTTCTATTGAGAACGTGGAGTCTGCTTCCTTGGTAATAATTAATGATGTATTGCTCGGCTGAAGATGATTTAAAAGCACACGTGATCCAATTAACCCCACGAGATGGGCTGCTTTATTAATAAAAGGTTTCATTAAGCTAATGGTAATACTGTCCATGTTTATTTACACAGCTTGAATTTTCCTGTTGCTCTGCTTTGCAAGCGTCTGCATCATTGCAAAGGTTTAGTGTATTTGGAATACGTTTCACATAAATGGCATTGAATAAAAAAATTTGGTTATGTGTATGGGAGAGCGATGGCAATCTTGTTTTCTCAACCAAGGCACGTATTTCTTCAGTTTGTTTTGCTGTTGATATTGTATATTTGGACAAGGGGAAGGTTGTCATACAAGCTGGAGCTTGTTGGGGCCATAGACGAGACCCCATAGATCTTTTATAAAACTTCTTCAGTAATACGTATTGTCAATCTTTTTATTTAATCTTTGTATACAAGAAAAATCCAAGAAAAAATTTAGCCATCTTCACGTTACGCTTAATGGACCACTGTTTCGACGGATCCGGGAAATGGTTATGGGATTTGCAGTGAGCTCCATGGGTCCTCGTGGGTAGTACAATTGGTAGGATAACAGTTCTCCCCACCCCGGGTGGAAGAGACATGAGTTCGAGTCCCGTCGATGGTGAGAAATTTTTATGGGCTTTTGTCACAACGGGGCTCAGTTAGTTGGTCTCAGGAGAGGGTAGCGTGGTGTTTTCTCCCGGAAAATCGTGTATTTTGTCCAGCAAACAGAAGATTGACATCGGAAACACTCATTTTATAGACAGTATACGCGGAACAATATGGCCTTAGTCGCTGATGCTTCTTACACCCTATTTCAACAACAACAACATCGCCATGGAGGAGTTTGAGTCCTTAATTTTTTTAAACCCACCGACTCTCCTTTTGAAAACACTTCACTTATGGTGTCTCTGTGACAGGGACATCATAGCTATAGGGGTTCCCTCAGTTAAAAGTGATAGGGAACTAATCAATCGGATCAAATCAATATCAGTCTGCAATGGAGGTCATAAATTCTTTTTTTGTCCATATGAAGATGTAAATTTTTATATGCATCATGATTGAAATAACAATAAAATATGGAATTTTGTGGTAAAACTTTACTACAAATAGCAAAAAGCAAACGCTGGCATGAATTCTCCTTCCCAGTTCACAACAAGATGCTCAAGGGATCTAAAAGCATACCAAACTTCAATAAGAATGGCATGTAACAGATTCAGAACACAAGATTTAAATTCAAAATTTTATCATGCACTTATTGAGAACGGTCTGGATAAAAAGGCTGAAGTTGCTAAAATGGTTCTCCAAATGTGCAAAAGTAATGGAGATTTGTCCAACGAATTCTCATGGTTTGTTACAGACGTTTTACCAGTAGACATGTCAATTGATATTGTTGTGTTTAAAGGTCACAGAGACACAGTAATATACAAATTGAGAAGGAATTAAGCTCTCCAGGTGTTGTTGTTATCTAGCAGGGTGACATCAATGTCATATTCCTTTCGGTTTTCCCTCAATAATTGTTTTATTAATGAAAAAAATTTGGCAATTCAGATGGGATTCTTCCTCTTGCTAGACTACACTCAAGAGGAGGCATTAATTCAAATTGAGGAAGGATGGCCAACGATCAAACACCCTTCAGCCAAAGGTGTTTGATCGTTGGATGAAATTCCCATCTGTTTTTGTAGAAATGGGTAGTTTGAATAAATTCAAGGAGGAACCAAACTGTTAAGAGGGTGGCCAAGTGAAATGGGAAGTTTTTTGTTTTGTTGATGGTTATATAGGCTTGTTTTCTTGCATCATTTGCTACTGCTACTTCTACTACTACTATAATGGTCCTTCAGAGGTTCTAAGAAGGTACCAAGTGATACCGTTTCAGAACTATATATATCGAAAATTTGTGACTAAAAATCTGAACTTTCCTAAAAATCGAAAGATCACCTGACTTCCCCATGACCAGATCCTAAGAAATCCCAAGAAATTGTATAATATTTATCTAATACCAAGGAAGTTAGAATCATACCATGTGACAACTAGCATTTGTATACCGCACATTTTAATTATTTAATTACTTGTTAACTCCAATTGCAAAAGGTTTCTAATTTTCGACCAGTGAGTGTACAAATAAACCAACAGGATCGAACGAAAGGAGATCAGATCTCTTGATCTGTTTGATACCAACCCGATCTATTCGTAATCTATGCCATTATAAAGAAAACTTTTCATATTTTCTTTTCTAATACACCATTTGATCGAAAGCTGGCATGGAATATATTCAGCTGTCATCCATCATCGAAAGATAGGACAAATGGTAAACTTCCAGTGATCCGCACAATAATTAGTTCGATTAAAACAGCTCGATGTTAATAAACACTAAGATTGCTCCTGGTACTGATGCTCGCGATTGTATTTCTGTCATCCAGAACTCAATTGAATGCGCAAACGGGTCTGCAGAACAAGAGAAAAGCACCCATTCGAACAACCTCGCTGTGGCATGCATTTCGCAAGGTTTATTAGCTTGCAGAGCGTTTGTGTCCTCTGCTAATAGAAAGTGAACACAATGGAGTCGCTGTAATTACATATTATTTCAGTCCAACAGGTTTGGTGTCAAGTGTGTTATAGGATGATGAACAGCTCTTGACAGCAGACTGGAGATTATACCTGAGGCTGCTCTTTCGTCATGAATTCTCGGTGATGACACCCTTAAACAGGTTGCCTGTTTATATTTAGCGATATCTTCAGAACTCCGTGCCCTTCGGGCTTCAGAATATTACATTTGCACGCGGTACTTTGGTGGGTGGGTAGCGATATTTATAAGATAAACTCAGTAATGCGCGTATCGTCAACGTGCCAAGAATAATTAGTCTGAGTTATGGTAAAGATGGTTATTCAAAAGAAATTAAGTGATGTAGAACTCATTACCCGAATTAATTTTCAACCGACTGGAAGTGGTAATTTTAAACGATGATCATTTGATGGAGTATAAATGAAATGGAATTTGTCTTCAGTTAAGTACTTTGGAATAGTCTTGATGGATTAAGTTGTAATTCTGGGACAGACAACAGCACCTTTCAGTTGCTTGAGCCAAGATCAGTTAGTCGGTAGTACTCCTATCTCATGTTGACTGTTAAGCTTAATAGAATAACATGCCCTCAGAGGTGGAACGGTGGGTAGCATGTTCATATACAAACACAACAGTAGTATAATGTAAACATTGCATTACATTTTAGGACCCCTTCTTTTAGCTCCTTTATCAAAAGGGGCTAATGTTGTTTTTTGGGAGAGAATTGGGACAGGATGCACAGTGGGTGTGGGTTCACCTATTAACATATTCGGTACCAAGGTCCCCAAGAATATTTTAATAAGTTCTGGAATTTTGAGGAGGATTGAAATTTGGAATATCCAAATTTATGGTATCTAGTAATGGGGGTTACTATGGATTTGGAACCGTTTTTGAAACCTTCTCAGAGAGCAACAGAACATGCGCAGAAAATCTGTTGTCAGTTAGACTCATTATGTGCTATCATTTAATTCTTCTGAAGGAGACTCAGACCGTTTCATTTCATCAGCGGTTTCAGTAAATTTAAATTTGGAGACCAGATATAAAGCGAAATGTGGGCAGCCTCTAAAATCTCAGTACGCATGTCCATGAAAAATAGCAATCGGGGAAAAAAGTTATCCACCCTTGAAGGGAAACTTAGATCAGTTAAAGACCACCTCTTTGTTTGTCAGTCGAGCAGCCAAAGAGAAATCTTGGTCAGTAGCTTTGCCATAAGTCCAATGCAGGTGCTCCTGGAAATCATACCGATGATTAACTTCGTGGTCAGAATTAGTCGCGACAGGCTGACTTTATCTGGCGCCAGACAAGCGAAAACCCACTATATGCGCGTTTTCTCGAGGCAGTTATGCGTCTGTTCTGTTTACTCTGAAAGGGGAGCATGAGAAATTATCGTATTTATACATAGATGGGCAAAAGCTAAGGATGCACGCGATACTTTCTTGATTGACTTGTACGAAAATAGTTAGAACGTAAGTAGTGTTAGGATACACGGGTAATTTTCTATATCTACAAGACAAAGATGAGATCTAGTTCATTTACCAACCGTTCATAGACTCGAATCCCAGGCATGTTCTTAAATTGTGACATGTTGAGAGGTGTGGTATGAAAGCTCACTTTGATGAGCAACTTTAAATTATTCCTTCGTACACAAACTGATTGAGCGCCCTTCTTTAAGCCAATCAGTGACTGCCTATATCTGTCAATATCCTTGCGTACGTAAACATAAATATGAGGGTAGTATGGCCATCAGATGATACATCAAAAGTTGGGAAACGTTTTTATTCTATCAAATATTAAGCTCAAGTGTGGAGGAATATCTTGAATTTGAAGATATCCAACCACAGCTGTGGCCAGCACGATCACCACACTTAAATCGGTTTGAAGATCAGTGGAGGTCGCATTGCAAGCCGATAGCCAACTCCTTGGTCACTTGGTGAGCTAAGGTGGTGGAAGAATTGGATTTGTTGCCACAGAATCTTATAGACACCCTTCTATGTGGAGTATGGTTCCACACTGTCAGGCCTGTTTAGCCGTTGAAAGGGATCGTACGACGTACTGATGTCATGTGATCATTTTTTCGAGCATCTTGTATCGATTTCTGTGATGTGACCTTTTTGGTAATTCTTATAGAACCCCCATAAAAGTCCCTTACACCTGTCCGAAGTTTCTAAAGTGATCTTATTTGTATTTCTTGCAAATTGGCAAACTTGTTTTTTAAGTCGACCTCTCACTGGTCACCATCTTCAGAGTCGTATCCCTATATTTTGAGAGGTTAGTGTATATGCGAGCAGTACCAAGAATTTGTAAAATACACTAAAACCTCAAAGAAATCTCTTTTATTTAAATCCACAGCTTCTTTTTATTTCTAACGAGACCCGCATGATCACTTGTAGATGCAACTATTAATTAAGATCTGCCTTTTAATCCTTAAAGAAGTTTTTTTTACTTTAATGGATTTATACAAAGCCATCCACCCGTTAGACGCAGATATTGGACAATTTAATATTAGATAAGCTTAACGGGTTATTTAAGAGAAATTCCCATGGTACAGTAGATGGAAGTTTTTATAAATGCCAGGGATCTTTACGAATCGCTTGAAAGAAAATTGCTTTTAGGGGACTGAAGGATCTTTGGCTGGAAGTGGCCAAAATATTAGAAACTTTATCCTGTTTATTGTCGCTTTCTAATATTTTGTCTGGGCAGTGTACAATCAGTATTATTATTGTTGTTATTATATAGGAGGCCGTCTGGATGGATTTTCGTGAGGGTTGTTGGATTAAATTGGCCGTGCTCTAAGAGGAGAGCGGGGTGTGCCCCCAGGGGAAATAGCGTGGGGCACATCGAACTTCATTGCAGCTTCGGGGATAAAATGGCTTTCTCTGAGGTCACAGAGATGAGGGCGTTCTTCAAGATTCTCAACAACCAAGAATTTCCTTCTAAATGGAAATAGAAGTTAACAGGAAATTTCTTTAGACCCTTTCTCAACAAAAGAAAGAAAGCGAATTTTCTATAGCATAGATTCTATAAAATAGTTCTAAACTAAACTTTGTCAGCGCAAAAAAAGGATATTTATTGTGGCAGAATAGAAAAATCTGCTTCAATTATGTATGGACTGGAATCAGGCATGGCATAGGGTTTTCAGTTGCCTTCTAGTTTATTCATAGATAATAGTAGTAGTACAATGGCAAATGATTCAAGAAAGCAAGCTTATATAGCATCAGCCAAAAAAAATTCACCCATCCATACCCTCCAAGAATTTGTCTAGGTCTTCCTCCAATTTATTCAACCCATTCACTCCCACAACATTAGATGGAAGCCTGTTCCAATAATCAACCGCATGCTGGCTGAAGGCAAACTTCTGCGCATTTATCTTGCAACCATCCTTCTTCAACTTGAATTTATGTCTCTCATGTGAGTAGTCTCAGCAAGTGGAAGAAAATACCATTAACATTCACCTTACTCAATCGATTCAAGGCTTTAAACACCTCAATCAGATCTCCCCGAAGGTGCTTGATCTCGAGACTCTGCAATTTGCACAACTGAAGACTTTCTAGATAAGAGCGCCCTTTTGTTCCCTTTGCCAATCTGGTTACTCTTCTTTGCACCCGTTTCAGCAGCTCTACATCCTTCCTAAGGTGGGCCTCCAGACCTGTATACATTCCTCAAGATGCGGGTTAACCATGGCCTTGTACAAAGGGATTATTACCTCCTTATCCCCGCTAGCAAAGTTTCTGTATATCATTGACAAAACCCCATTAGCTGTCCAGGCAGCATGTCTACATTGCTCAGAGAACTTCATATCCCACTGCACAATTACCCCACGTCTTTTTCTTCTTCCACTACCTTGAGTGTAGTATCACACAGTTGGTACATTAATCTGAGATTATTGCACTCAAATGCAATACCTTGCATTTATCAACTTCAAAAACAAATCTTCCCATTTTTCAATGGCTTTTCTCAGTAGCATATCCAGATTACTACGATTAACCACACTGCCAACCTTTATATCTTCTACAACTTAGACATCAAACTTGTATACCTTCATCAAAATCGTTAATAAATATTAAAACAGTAAGGGGTCGAACTCTGAACCCTGAGGGAGTGCACTAATAACATTATTCAAAGAGCAGTGGCCATTAATAGCAGCTTCTGTCTGTCACTACTCAGCAATCCCTTCATTTTATCTGGAACAGGAATTGGTTAAGATATCAGTGACACACTAAACAATTCGAGTTCATCCTGTTGCAGATGATCGAAAGGATCATCTGCAACAGGACAGTTGAAAGCGTGCCACAGATATTCTGGTCCACTTTGACTCAACGTTTTCCCACAGTTATCGCAAATTAGAGGGGTATGAATCCATGTCAGTTTGTTCTTGAGGAAGTGGTCATTGCATATTCCCTGTTTAGGCGTGTGTTGATAGTACAAGACTATAAATTCAGTTTGTTTGTTTGTTTGCGGATGAAAAGCTAGAATAATTTCAAAACCCCAAGGTGACAGATCTATACAAGACACTGCATGCTTCTGGTATTGAATCAACTGTTTTGGTTTCGGATTGGAGAACATTTTGCCAACACCTAGCGCCATTTTATATTGCAGTAACGTGGTTGGCCTCAAGCACCAATTCATTGCTTTCAGACACTACTGCTGCCACCGCCTTATCTGGACACAGTACGTGTTCATCAATTACTCCTAAGATTGCCAGTGTGGTGGGTACTTAGAGTACAGAGCGGTTCTCCTCCTTGTCTGATGAGTTGACCCAGATGGTCGTAACTAATTTTATGTTCTTCCGAAAGCGTCTGTAGTTTTGCATATGAGAGTTAACACATTCGCTTCGCCCAGACTCCACAGACAATACGTGAAGGCGTGTGTGTGTGCGCGCGTGTGCGTGCTCTCCGCCAGGTTTATGGCTTCTCCCATTGCTTCGAACAGCCTTCGCATTCGCATCACACTCCAAGACCTTCCATAAACAGTTACACTCTACTTGGACGGCCTTTGGAGCCATCCCACATAAAGCCAATAAACGAGCTATTTACTCATTGCCGAAGTTCGAGTGGGTCATGGCGGTGGTCATGGCACCCAGGGAAAGGAGGAAAGCGGGAGAAAAATCCCGTTTTGAAGATGCAAACGCTTTCAGTTCTTCAAATCTTTTCAACAACAATGAATGTGGATCCGTCTGGTGTGAGATGATTTATTGAGAATGGAAGTGCAATGAATCTTTCGCATCTTTAGAGAAAAAAGTAAACGAGAGATTGTTCTTCTTATATATACACTAAGTGAGAAATTTATTGGAAATTCATACGGTGACTTTTAAGGGGAGAAAGTTACTAAATCAGGAGGTGGAAGTTGTCTGACAGACTCCGATCAATCCTTGACGTCCACGAATGGCCGATGGGAGAAAGAGTCAAGGAACATATTAGTACCGAAAACAGTACATCAATGGTGCCCGAGAGTTTCCACTTTTTCTTAATTTCCGTTTTCAAGCGTCTTTTTGTCCTGTTTTCCATGGCCTCAATCCAAAAAATAAATAAAATTTTCTTTATCTTTTCGTTTTTATTAAAAACCAGTTTGCACATGTATACCCCTTTCTTCTTCTTGGAGTTGAATTTTCCTTTCGTCTTCCACTCATTGGATACTTTTGAGTTGGTTGCTATAGTCGCACCAATTTGTTTTTTTCAGTTGTTGCTCCTGATAAACGTGTTCCCACAATAACGCCTTTCTGAAAATCGGAAAGATCTCCCGTCTTTCCCATAAGTGGATCGACTAAGAAGACCCAGGAAAATTACAGAATTTTATCTGATACCAGGGAAGCTGTTATCAAACCATGTGACAACTTACATTTGCATTCCATACGTTTAATTGTCTGTTGACAATTGCAATCCGTTTGCCAATTGCAAAAGGTTTCTGAGTTTTTTGGTCACTGAATGTAGCCGATTTTGCATCGTCTGCGAAGATTCACTAGTCTGTTCCCCATCACACCTCTAGTTGAGAATGAACAAATAGTTTATTTTGGAAACATGGCCTTAGTCTCCGATGCTCCTAAAAACCCAACAACAACCAACCAACCAATCTCACTTCATGGAAATCGTTTGAGTTCGATTCCTTTGCATCCAAAGTTGAACTCTTATGGATTTCTTTTTTTTTTTTTTTTTTCCATATCATGACCAGGTTAGTCGGTCTCTGGGGAAGGAACATGCAGTATATCTCAGAAACTCGGATGTCACCAAACAGACGAGGCTGTTGTTGTAGTTGCTGCTCTTGTAGTAGGGGTTTTAGTAGCATCAACGCCTAAGGTCATATTCCTCTGTGTATGCTGTCTGTAAATTGTGTGTATTCTGTGGTCGGTTTTCTGTTTACTGGACGAAAAATCCGAGTCTCCAGGGAAAAAACTTGAACTCAGGTCTTTTCCACCCGGTGTGGGGTGATTCATCCTGGCCCTCGTGAGTAGAAGAGTTGGTAGATCGCCATTTTCCCCACACCGGGTGGAAAAGACGTGAGTTGAAGTCCCATCGATGACGTGAGGAATTTGTATGGGTCGTTTTCACAACGTGGCTGAGTTAGTGGGTTTCATGCGAAGGTAGCACGGTTTTTCATCCAGTAAGCAGAAAATCGACCACAGAACAGCACAGCTTACAGACAATATACACTGAGCAACATGGCCATCAACAACTTTCATCCTGGCGTGGCTAACCGATTAACCTTACAGCGCCATTTTCACCCTAACGCGCTATTATCGAACTAACATTCCCCCCCCATATTTTGCGTTATTTATTTTAAAGGTCATCAGATAAATAAATCACCGACCAAATAGTCTTTTTCAGATGCAAAGCACTCCTGGAAGTGAATAAAATTCATTAAAAATAGAAGGCCCAATTGCCATCAAATGAAACCATCTTGGATATCACTGGAGGACATGAAAACGAAGGTGATGAAGCTTATATGGACGTTGAAACTTTTATCTCTTATTTTATAAACTAGGCAAGGGCCGGCCCGTTAACGATACGTTTCAGACAATGACTATCTTTTATGAGACTCTGCATCGAGAGAGGCTGGAGTCCTCCATTGAAGCGAAACCACCCCATCAAACGTTGTGATCGTCAAAGGACTTAAATTCAAAATCACTTGGTTATTTTTAGCGAAGTACAGACAAATAAGTTTAATCACATCCGCCATCACCAAGGCAACCTCATTTACAATAACCTTTCGTCGTTGAATGGTCCCTCTCCCTTATATCAACTCTTTTAAAGGAGAAATCGAAAAAATACTCGAAAGCATAAATTCCTATAATGAATTTTTACTGTATAGGAAGGCACGCGCGTTTCCCATCTCCTCAGTTGACTCCGAGCAGCACGTGTGTGTCGCTTTACTTACGCCCCGCGATTCTGAAAGGGGTTGCAAATGACCACCTTTGACAGGAACACGCAACGCCATCGACCAAATACAGATAAAGGAGATAAGAAAACTTTTAAACTCTCGTTATTGTCAGTAGATTGACAGCAGCGCCTCCTGGCATCAATTATGGAAACGCTACTGTGTTTGTACAACACGTCACCAAATATTTAGCTTTCTGAGGACATCCGAAACACTCTGGATTCATCAGAGTTCTTCAACTGCCGATGGTCTGATCGAAAAAGGAGAAGAAAAAAAGGTTTAACTCGTTCTAAACGGTTGCCAGGAGACTGTTTCGTCAAAGTGGTTGCTATGGAGAGTTTAAAACTTTAATTAAAGATTCCTTTTACTCATTTTTAAAATATCTTTAATGGACTTGAAGATTAGTCATAAGCAATTGTAAGATGGCGGATGGTTATAAATTGTAATTGAATTAAAAAAGAGTAAACTGCAGCCATTATGAATCCACTGCAGGATGGAGGACTCCTCGACAATTCATTGTTGAATAACTGATTGTCATAACTTTGAATAACATTGCCAAAAAATTAGAAACCTTTTGAAATTGGAGTATCTTTCATTCTACTTAATATCATTATACTCCCTCTGAGGAGTCCTCATGGGTAGCACAGTTGGTAGAATCGCATTCTCCCCACACCGGGTGGGAAAGACTTGATTTCGAGTTCCGTTGACTACAGGAGGAATTTTTATGGGTCTTTTTCATAACGTGGCTGAGTTAGTCGGTCTCAGGGGAGGGCAGCATGGTTTTTCGTCCAGCAAACAGAAAATCGACCACAGAACACACGCAATTTACAAACAGTATACATGGAGCAATATGATCTTAGTCGTTGATGCTCCTAAAACTCTATTATAACAACAACAACATCTCTCTGAAGATCTAAAAAACTCAGTGTTTCAAGTTATTGGTTCTTCAAACATTCTTTCCACAACAGATGACCTCAGAATCTATATTATGGCACAGTAACTACACAGAGTTCGTCTACTAGACCATATCCTTTCCCGGTTTAACAACAGAATCGTCACTAACCATCAATGATGTTCCTCCAGAGAATCTAAGTAGTTCCTTGATCAAAAACATTAAAATGGAATAAATGCAGGGAATCCTTAAACCTCGACTTTGCAACTGTGTCTTTGAATATTCTTTCTTTGTACAGAATGGTCTTTTTAGAACAAATAAATATGCAGCTAGAAGGAAAACCAAACGGACGACTACTGTTTATTGGTTGTTTTTGGACCTAACTAATCTATAAGCTTCCGTAGCCGAGTGGTCAGAAGCAGGAGTGCATAAGCACGCGCTGGTTGAGTAGATCGGGTTTCAATCCCCTGACTACTAAATACGATCGATCTGCAAATCGCCACTGGGCCAGGTGGCAGCTTATGCTCCATTTCTCTCAACATGAATTGTTAAGGAGGCTTCCATCCTGCAGTGGAGTGATAATGGCTGCGGTTTTCAAAGACATCACTCCAAAATGAAGCTGAGATATTACAAAATACCTATAAGAACCTTCGCAGACAATACCATGCCAAATTAGTATCACAAGATGGAATGAAGAGTCATGGAGTCTTGTATTCACAATTTCCAGAAATAAATTTAAATATTCGTGACATCTAACACTGTTCAATCTAATGCTCTTGAAACCACAGATTGGAACTCCACGGTCTCAAGGTTTTTCATCCAGAAAATCCCCCAAAGAACACGCAAATTACAGATATATTATATACGGCGCAATATGGCCTAAGTTGCTGATGCTCCTGAAATCCAAACTACAAGAACAACAACATGGTCTCAAAAGGAGTTTTAATTTTCATTTTATTTATTATTATATTTTGATTCGTATTAATACTCGAGAATCTATTGAAAGCTGCATTTGATCACAAAACGGGTATTCATCTTGATGGAAATGTTTGACGCCTGTTTAAGGAGATTTCAATAAGACGCAGGTGGTACATTAAATATTCAAAGAACCCTAGTGCTCTCCTATTTCGCACAATGTCCGAACTACATTTCACACTTAAGGTATAACAAGTAACTCAATACATTCCGAATTGCTATTATGGTGGGTGCTGTATTGGAAGCAAGATTGATCGAGAAATTGTGGACACTTTATGAAGGAGGAGAACAATCAAAGGACTGATTACTTCTATTCATGGATACTTTTACATAACGTCATCAATTTCTTAAAAGAAAGAAGAATGTATACATCGTTGAAATTTCTATATGTTTTAGTTTAAAATTTTGTTTCTTGGAAAGCTTTTGTTAGTTAAAAGCTTCGGTGAATGTCGTTTCTTTATTGAAGACGTTATATAGAACGACAACCCCCCCTTAAAGAAATTCGGGTGGAGGAAAAATATGAGAAAAGTCCTAAAATTCCAAAGGTTATCATTGCAGCTCATCACTGTGAAGAGGCCAGGCAGAATCAAAGATATTGGAGAGAGGGAAAAAGTCCAATATCTGATTGGAGTGGCTGTGGAGAAAGGAAATACAAGTAGAAGGAGTTTCGTACTATCAAGTGTCACCGAAACAGGCACGCTTTGAAAAATTCCTCATTGAATAAGACTATAGATTGAAAGAAGATATTTGTTAAAGAATTGCAAAAAATCGATCTTAAAATACCGGATAAGTTCCCAATATCAACAAGAGTACGATACCATTCGTACGCCATTAATTATTTCTTAAGGAAGGAAACTATTTATGAATCAACTCTCCCAACAAACTCCAGAGTACATTGAAAAACCAAACATTTCCATTTCCAACTGCGCATAACAACCAGCTTGTGTGAAGGTCTCGTATCAACGTGGCGAATATCCTTTTTTGCCGAATGGCAAGAGGAAAATATAGGCAAAGATCTAACATGCAGAAAATTGTGTGGCAGCAGAAGGTAATAGAAGATCGCTTTGGTTCGTTATCTTCAAAGTGCACGTTTACATGTTAAAACCCAAGACACGCCTTCGGTCCACGAGTTTATAGCTTTTTTCCGAGACTCTTCAACCCTCTTTGCAGTTTATGATTAAGTTTAAGTTCCACTGTGTGGTTTAGCTAGCATCTGACACCCATCCGATCATACTTGGACTTCCCCACTCTGCGTTTTCAATTATCTTCAATTTACCAGTTTTATTTACTTCTGTTTTAACCAGCTCTGTCAATAACAAACGCTTCTAATATTTAATGGTAGTTGTATAATCTACCTACAGACTGATCCGTGTGATTAAGCAGCACGTGGGAATCATGATCTCAAAGGCGAGCATGTCCATTAACGTTTCTAGGGAACTCAGTTCTGTTTGCTCGCGTTAATTCTCTCATGCGCATCGCTATAATAATTGGAGTTGAGGATTTCCTAAAGTTCATAGAGAAGTTTAAATAAATTAACGTAATTTGAACATCCACACTATGTTGGGATGATCATAATCCATTTTCGTAGTAAATCCTTCTGGTATTACCAGAGTTTATCCATTAGTAATGGTGTGTGCCCTTAAGACTGCGCTTTGCTTAATCTCTTGAATATTTCAACCATTATTTTACAATGAAAAAAGGTCTTTTCCAACACTCTTAACGAACTTTTCAGAAAAACAAAATGGTGGAATAATTTAAGTTTAGTAATTATTAAAAATTAAGAAAGAAAACTTACAGTTTGGTTATTTAAAATCTGAGTTTGGTAGAAATGTTCCTTCGAGAACAGCACCAACTATTTTTTTTGTCCATTGAGAAAGACAGAAAAACCCCATGAGGAACCATTGTAAAACATGTCAAAACATGAAACACGTTTGGTAAACAAGATGTTCTTTTTAATATTAGTAATAAATTTTTGAATTATTTATATATTATCTTTGCGTATATATTAATATAAAATCTTTAATTCAATTTGGATATTTTTGTTTATTTTTTAATTAATATTGTCTTTTATACACCAATTTTTAGTTAAAATGAAGATATTTAAAGTTATTCACAAATACGTCACAATTATGTCATTGATTTGCTGTCAATGCGTAATTCGCTGGATTTGTCATATTTAGTACATTTAAATTCGTTCAGAAATACGTCACAATTACGTCATCGATATTCGTGTACAGGATCTCACGTCAAGGCTTGATTTTCTGCTTTTAATGCAGTGTACAGGTGATATTATTGTCATTTTAATACATTGAAATTTCTTCACAAATACGTCATTGACGTTCACATACACAAGATTTGTATATGAATAACCATGTACACGTCAAGCCCTATTTGCTGTAATTTTAATACATTAAAATTTCTTCTCAAATACGTCATAGATATACATGTACACAAGATTTGCACTTTAAGATCTATTTTGATACTTATAATGCAGGGTACTCATGTTTTATTGTCAGCTTTAATACATTTAAATTGCTTTACAAATACGTTATCATTGCATCATGGATTTTCATGTACGCAAGATTTGTATATGAAATATTAATGCACATCAAGACCTATTTGCTGCTTGTAATTCTGTGAACACGTGATTTTGTCATTTTTGAATGCATTTACAATTGCTTCACAGATACGTCATAATTACGTCATCGATATTAGTGTACACAAGATTTGCACGTCAAGACTTACTTTTCTGCTTGTAATGCAGTGTATTTTATTGTCATTTTTATCACATTTAAATTGCTTAAGAAATACGTAAGCATTATGTCCTGTATATTCCTACAGAAGATTTGCACGTCAAGACCTATTTGAGCTTTTAATGTAGGGTACACAAGATTTTATTGTCATTTTAATACATTTAAATTTCTTCGCAAATACGTCGTAATTACGTCATGTGATTTTATTGTCATTTTAATACATTTAAATTTCTTCACAAATACGTCATAATTACGTCATGTGATTTTATTGTTATTTTAATACATTTAAATTTCTTCGCAAATACGTCATAATTACGTCATGTGATTTTATTGTCATTTTAATACATTTAAATTTCTTCGCAAATACGTCAAAATTACGTCGTGTGATTTTATTGTCATTTTAATACTTTAAATTTCTTCGCAAATACGTCATAATTACGTCATGTGATTTTATTGTCATTTTAATAGATTTAAATTTCTTCACAAATACGTCAAAATTACGTCGTGTGATTTTATTGTCATTTTAATACATTTAAATTTCTTCGCAAATACGTCATAATTACGTCATGTGATTTTATTGTCATTTTAATACATTTAAATTTCTTCTCAAATACGTCATAACACGTCATTGATAATCATATACAAGATTTGCACGTCAAGACGTGTTTTGCTGCTTGTAATGCAATGTACACATGATTTTGTCATTTATTTATAATATAATTTTTAAAACCGGACAATCAGCGCCTCTCGCGGAAGAAAGTGATATCTGTCAGCAGCTGGAACAGTACGTTTGGAGTTTTTCTGGTGCTTTTAAGCTACAGGCAGCTTAAAATTTATTATTTTAATTTAATTAATTTATTTTTAATCATTAATAATAATTAATTAATTGTATAGGTGATTAAAATATCTTCGATAATCTGTCTAAATAACCATTTTCCTTTTATATTTTTAATTTTATTTCTAACAATCCTTAAATTATTAGACCATGCAGATTGGAAAGTAGGTGGGTTCAATAGCGTCAGTGCAATTCTTGCGCAGCCGCAGTAGTTGTTAATAACAAACCGTTCGAAGGTGGTATTGGACGAAAGTGCTGTCGACATCGACCAGTCACGGATATGACCCGGGCTAGGCACGTGACATGCATACACTCCAGGAATCAACTGCTGGAACCCGTGGTGAATATTTCACTCTCACGCAGAGCTGGAAAAGCAGCGCGGATGTGCACATGGGCACGTGTTCCTAATAAACATTGGAATCCCCGAGAAGAAGAAGGTAGTTGCTTGGCAACAGTATAAAACACATCTGGTAAAGATACACCCAACAGAATTTAAGCAAATTGCCTGTCTTGGCGATTTTGTTGCTTGGCTAAGTGCAGGGTGTCATCGGTGTAATCCAAATCCTTTGGACCTTCTGTTTAGCGCGTTACCATGGCAGTGTCAATTTAATCTCTGTCTCAAATACGGTAGAAATTCGATCGGAAGTCTTATTACACCTTCGATCGAAAGAACGAACTCCAATTTCACAGCGTTCGGGGTTCTTCATTTCATTCGCCGTGACGTCATCAGTCGTGACAATCTTCAATTCTTTGAACTGGTCAATTTCACACTTACTCCCCGTCACGGACGAGCCGCTGGGAACGCTGGCCAATAAAAGTAGCGTCTGTAGAGTTGCTGCCCTGGTCATTGTCGGCGTGACATTCTTTTATTTTCAAAGAAGATAAAATGGGTGAGACTTTTAATGGGTATCTAAGACAGTCTATCAGAAAGAGAGAAGAGCAGATAACCACAAGTCTGATCCCACAAATGGGGGCGTAGAAATCAATCACTGGTCTTTTAGGGGCTTGTGTCAGCTTTTGAAATATCGTCACAAAGAGCCCTTCTGCATCTCCATAGGATTAATGGTATAAATGAGAGTTGAGTTCTCGAGCAGCTTATTGACAAAAAGTTGGCTGGGGAACGTTTTTCATGTTGTTGTCTACCTCAAAGGTGAATTATAGTACAGAGATTCTGTAAGATGTGACATGGGCCCTGTTAAAGATTGGGACCGAGGTTTCCATATTCATATTTAAGTATACAGATCGATGATCTAAAAACAATAACTCCAAAAGGATACGCTTAGTTGCCAAAAGTATCCAGACATCGTGGAACTAGGAGGGAAAAATGAACCATACCACCATCTTCTGTATAAAAGTGACTGAGTTCACGTTACAATGCAGTAGATGGATGGATGTAAATCGACTCTTTATTTTAATTAAAGCACCAAAGATTTCTTCTGTTATGGTATTCGAACACAGGCCTCTCCAAGAGAGTGCCAGAGGTCGATTTGTGGCCATCAAGGAAGTCATCTTTATAATATAGCTGAATGCATGATCTGAAACAAAACTCAATTATTTCTGTTGGCTATACTATGTTCAAAGAGAATCGTCCGGTTTCTTCTGAGTGATGGAGATTGGTTTTCTTTGGACACAAAATCCCATCTGAGAGTTAATCACCAACAAGTGTACCTTCTCTTTAGTTCGATATTCACATCTGACTGATAGGAAAATATTACTGTCCGCACGATTCGGTCTAAGTGCTTGGAGTATAAAAAGGTCACCCTGGCACCAGCCCGAATGACAGAAGTCCTCTTAAGGAAAAAGATTTCTCTCATCAGGCGTTGGTGTACATTAAACGAAGCACCACTCGTATATACGATTACGACCTGGCTGTCTTTATTATTGCGCTATCATTAGTGTCTCTGATTTCCTCAGACATCAGGTGGTTCCCCTGAGGTTGGGGAGGGATGTCTTCTGTTAACGCAACTACCATTTGCTTTCCCTTGCGGGAGTCAGCGTGTTAGTTGTGGAAATGGTTTCGTATTAGCGAGTATAGGTGTATGGAGGAAGAGGGTGGTCTAATTCTCGCGCCTCTAATTTTTCTAAGATGAATTCTGTCGTTGAAAACCCTTAGGACCTTCTTAATGGAATCTCCTAAGATGCGAATAAAGATGGACTACTCTGATGACGTTACTCTTTCGAACGTTACATTTTTTTCCATTAAAATCCAATCAACCATCGCGTTTTGTGTCACATCAAGGAACAGGATTCACCAACGCCCACTCTTGTCGGCAGGTCATTAATTAAACAGCTAGTTTGGTAAATACGGATGTACTATTATGCAAATTAAGAGATGCCATCATAAAATGGAGAGTATTTTCCATAAACAAAGAATTTTTCATACTTCATATGAGTTAGTGATCACTGAAGTATGACCACACCCATCCGTAATGGACTATCCCGAATAGCTCGCAGGATAAAAAGCTAAACAGCTTCCTGCGCTGGAGCAGTGGTAATTTGCATCTGGTGGTGCAACTCAAAGTGATAAAGTAGCAGTTATGGGAGGTAGTAAAGATAGCAGGGAGTTTCAAAAGGGCCTGATTGTGGGTGCTCGTGCGTCGGGTGCTTTCATATTGGAAACGGCAATGGCCCAATGGTTAAGGTCTACAAAGAATGGTGACACAGGTCGAACAGGTCAAACCATCACCACTACCAACAGAACTGTAAAGAATTACACAAGGTCGATATTCATGGTAAGAGAAGGGTGCAGCGCGTAGTACAGACTCAACGACAGGTCGCTGTGCGACAGTTGACATCGCAATACAATATGGGGAATGCAAGAATACTGTCCCAAATAAAGATGCGCTGCACACTCAGAAGTATGGGGTTCTACAGCAGAGACACTCCTTCCTCATCGCTGATCATTGTCGAGGCGAATGCTGTAGTGTCAACAACAAACATTCTGGTTGGACATTGGAGGACTGGAAACGAGTATGCTGGTCGGATGAGTCCAAATACCTTGTGCAACATGCAGATGGACGCCTTCGTGTGTATGGCGCAAGCAACATGAGTCCATGGACTCATCGTGCATGGCGCCCACTATCCAGGCAGGTGGCGGTGGTTGCTTAATATGGGCATGTTTTGCTGGCAAGAACTAGGATCTCTGGTGCGTATGGACCAACGTTTCCTTGGTGAGGTCTACTGGCAGCTGTTAGCAGACCATATCAGATCCCAGCCAGAAACGAGATCTTCCAAGACGATAAAGCGGCTTGTCATCGAGCCCGCACTGTGCGCGAGGGTTCGAGGAATGCAGTGAAGATACCATCCATGTTGATTAGCCTCCAAATTCACCTGACCTCAGTCCAGTTGAACATTTATGAGATGTCTTGGAACGGGAATTGAGACACGCAGCCATCACTGTGGAGAGCCTTACAGGCAGTATGGCTGCAGATGCCTACTGACGTCGTCAAGCATCTAGTGGAGTCAGTGCCTAGAGTAATAGCTGCGAACGATGGCCCAACACCGTATTAGGTAGGTGGTCAGAATTCAGTGTATGTAGAAACTTACCACATACAGACACTGGACAAAAAATTACTCACTTGTGTTTTTGAATTATTAATGTGTAACCCCTCATTTACCACTAATCATTTCATGAATTCTCATTGCTAGGAATTCAACTATACCCCCTTAAATAATTTATATGAATTCTGAAAACAATTAATGCCATAGTTGATTGATGTTTCATTGATGCTCTTGTGTTTTCACTATCCGATCAAGATAGTCCCATACGTTTACCATAAGATTTAAATCTGGCAACTTTTCTGTTCCATTTAAATACCTTACCATTCCCTGGGGTTCTCAGTGCCACTTTAAACATTAGTGGACCTGTGAACCAATGGCTGTCATGTTGGACCACAGGAATATTGAAATCACGAGTGTCCCTCAAAGGTTCAGCAGAACTTGATTATCCAGAATATTTGTACAGTTAGCCTAAGTCATCGTGGTTGGTATTTCTTTAATTCTAATTTCAGTTCTGTAAGCAAACATGCATAGAAGTTGCATATGTTCAATCCAGCACTTGGGTATCGTGTCAAAACATAACAATATAGATTTCGTGTGCAGCACCAGTACAGATCGTGGATCGAAACCAGCAGACTTTCAACGTAGGTTGGTGGTTGGTTGACTCATCAGTAACCATTTTGTCAGCGCAACTGCCATTCATCTGAACCTTGCAAAATACACAGTGGCTGATCATTTTCAAAAGAGCATGTCCAAGAAGACTCAGAAGGACCTATCAATACGTCAGCCATCCCTAAGAAGCTACATAGACTTGGCTTCAGTGAGGCCTGCAAGGTGTAGCACAATGGTTATAATCATTGTCATCCCCAACACCGGGTGGAAAAGTCCTGGGATTCGAATCGCATCAATGATGCGAAGAACTTTTATGGGATTTTTTCATTTCGTTGCTCAGTCGATCTCCTGCGTGGACAGCAAGATTTTCTCCCTGGAAACTTCAGTTCTTCTTCTTCTACATGGCACATAGTTTTACAAGTTCGGTCTTGGGTAGCCCTAATATGACAGTTTTTTTTGGTTTCAGTGGAAAGACAGCAGTATATAAGTTCAGTATCACAGTCATCAATAAGAACAGCGTTTGGAGTAGTATCGTTCTCAATTTTCATGGGCTGTAGAACAGTGGAAGAAGGTAATACTTCTTGGACGGTGTGACGAATTTTGCCACGCAATATTTCGTTCCAGTGCACTTCTTTTGGAGTGGAGATTGCCTGGAAAGTCCTCCCTGTCAGAGTTTAAATTTCGACAATGAAGATTGGGAGGCGGTCTGCATGGGGTTGCTTCAACCGGTTCGGAATTAGCCTGTTGGTGAAAGGGTCTGAAGCCATCAAGTCCATCATCTACTTGGATATTTTGGACGATTGTGTGCTATACATCGTGGTGGTAAAACAGAAACGAGTCCTTCAGTATCAATATATCAATCACGCAGCACTAGATTTTGGTCAAAGATATCGGAAAGTTGAACTGGACAGACAGATTAGTCTATGATCCAAATGGCCATCTTCTAAACAGATTTTTTTTTGTAACTACCTGAATACGTGCCGATAATTTTGGTCACGCACTGTATGTTTCTTCGTTTCCAATCTCGACGACAGAATAGTAAATAATAAACAAAATGAAGAATAATGGAGAGCACTATCTGAATACTCGTGGAATTATTTATTGGTGAGTACTTCATTTCATTTCTAATGGAGCTCATCATATTGTGTTTTGTAAATAAGTTTAAAAATTTTGATAGAGAAGGTTTGTCCACTACAATCTTCCTCTTTCTTTACATTCTCTTTCTCCCTCTCACATTTTCTTCTTCTTTTTTTTCTTTCTGGATGCTCCTCTACTTCTTTACAAGTTACCGAGCCTGTTCCACCTCAGAGATTACTGCCCGCCTCTCGCTCGAGAACAACAGGTTGTTACAATTTCGCGAGGTATTGTCGACACTCCATCGATGCCACCTCGGCCAAATCCACTTAACATCGTAATCTGCCACAGAGGATTTCGCTTCTGTTTTTTGTCTTAAAAGAAGTTTCTTCTAACGAAGGTTATCTCCTCACACCACTCTTTGCGTGCTGTTGTTGTCTGCAAATGCATTTCCTGCTGCATCTTCTCCACGAATCTTGGATGGTAATGTCTCTTTGGATAGTCTTTGCGTGTTAAGTTTGTAGTTGCTGTTAATTCGTGCCATTTATCTTGTGAATAATTATGAAACAGAACTCGAAACGTATAGTTTGGTTATTGCCACATTTGAGTTTAAGTAGATTTAAAATTAATATTTTAGTTAATTACTTTATTAGATCTTAA
Source organism: Mastigoproctus giganteus (assembly GCF_048544385.1). Classification (NCBI taxonomy): domain Eukaryota; kingdom Metazoa; phylum Arthropoda; class Arachnida; order Uropygi; family Thelyphonidae; genus Mastigoproctus; species Mastigoproctus giganteus. The sequence continues at coordinate 21,895,770 of NC_143577.1, forward strand.
TCATCACATCCTGTATTTACATTAATTAAATCTAAAAATAATAACCTTGCTAAGGAATAACATTAGAATGATCCAGTAGAGTTTGGCGAATTTTTATCGATTTTCTAGGCTGTTGTTTTTTTTTATATACACTGCGCGGCAAAATTAACAGAACAAAATGTTTTCACTAATATTTTATTGTGAACAGTGTCCCCGAAGAAGAATATTTCATGACTATAAAACCACGCTTGCGACCACATCACTCCATTTCCGTTTTTTTTGGATTTCTCAGTAGGGTAGCCACATCTCCAGTACTCAGGATGGCAAGTCATCGTCTTTGAGATGGGCTGTTGGGAGACTTGAAACCAGACAGTCGCACGTGGAGGTGGTACGTTAGTTTAATGTTTCATGCAGTGTCCTCTCGGCACGATTGAGGCAGTTGCAGACGCTAGGAACCATTACAAAAAGAGCAGGCCAAGGTCTCCCGTCAACCAGAACAGACAGCGATCTGGCTCTAGTAGCAAGACGAAACCCTACCATGCCCTGTCATCAACTGTCCCTTGAGGTTTCTGTGGCCACATTAGAAAACATTTTCAACCGGATTTTGTTACGAATGCTCAATCCAAGTGGAATCTATTCAAGACAGCCAATGGTTTGTATCCCATTAAACTCAAACCACAGAGCTCGTCGAAATTCGTGCCATGAACATGTAACTTGGAGTCCTGATAAGTGAGGTACAATTCTGTTGTCTCATGAGTCCCATTTTAGCCTACAAAGAGATTCTAGATATTTTTTCATCTGAAGAAATGCGGTACCATCAGAGAAAGGAACCCTTACGGTGGAGCCGGGTTCTGTTGTGGCAATAATGATCAAAGGCTGCAATCCTCTCTTTGCTTTAGATAAAGGTACTGTAACTGCGAATGGGTACCAAGAACAGATCCTCGAACGCTAAGGCGACTTTTTAGGGGGGAGGTTGGCCCAGATTTTCTTTTTGTGCACAACTCCACCGTATACAGAACTCAAGTGGTGGAGGAATATCTTGAAACTGAAGATATCCAACGACTTCCAGCATGATCACCAGATTGGGAATGGGAAGAATGGGATTTGTTGCCACAGAATCTTATAGACACCTTAATCGAGCATGGTTCACCGGTCATGGGACCATATTTTCGAGCATCTTGTATCGACTTCTGGTATGTGACCTTTCTGGTAATTCTTATGCAATAAGAATTACCAAAGCTGCTGTACCACCACGTTTTCTACGTGGTCTGTTAATTTTATTAAGCAGTGTAGCTGAGGGGTTTGCCAAGAGAAATGGAGCACAAGCTGTGCGTCAATGGATTCTTAGCTCAGGGGAGTACACGTGCTGCATCTTTCACCTAAATTGCACTTCACCCAAAGAGACCTCATCTGGTTATCCAATCCAGTTTTCCTCTACTGATCGCAGTTTTAATAAAATATTATTATATTATTAATATAATTTTCTAATACTGCTGTATCTGTCTCATAGGTGGCTCCACTGTAGATTCAAGATGGCTGCTATTGTTGACGTATTATCGAAATAGCGATGTTTCTTTAATATTTTTTGTCAGAACTAACTCGATGAAGATTTATAATCCCTTGATCTGAAAATTCGGTCCAAAATGGTGCTTTTTTTCTATTGAAGATATCCTTATTTTGTAGAAGATTAATTCTGCCCGTGATAAATGGAGTTTGCCCTCAAAAATCCAATTGAATAATCCGAATGCCATGAAGATTTTGAGAATTTCTTTTCTCTTCATGAATAAAGTAAATAATGCGAATATTAGTAGAGTACAGCTAGGCTCAAACCTTAAACAAAACATCTTTCAAATCTCTGATGAATTTCTTTTTCAGGAGTTCTGTATTTCATAAGAGGAGCAATTTATTAAGGTGGAGAGAACCACCCTGGAAAAAAAAACTGATCCCTGATTAGCTCCTCACATTAAAACCGCCTTTCATGCATGGACGACCCCATCGCATTGCACACTTTGATTAATAAGCGAATTATTAGCATAAACTCAACTCCCAATAAGAAAAAAAAGGATTTTAGCCTCATTGAATACAATTACAGATTATTCTGCACAATTAGGTTCTTGCTAATTAATATTGGAATTCGCGTCATGAGGAAGGGAGATTTCTATGCCAGTCACTGTTCGATAATCCCATTGCCGGCCCTGTGGTGCCAACTGCTGAGCTCTCTTTTCAAGAATAATCTCGAAATTAAGGCTATATTTTTTATCTAATACTCCAGAATGCATTAATTCCTCTTATCTACCAACCAACCAGCGTTGGCAGATCTATTGAACTATCAAATAAAAAGGTGCATTGGTTGCTACCAACTAATAACACTCTGGCAGTGATCACGTACCTGCCATCTAGTGTTTGCTAGCGCATTCAATCTTGGTCCTCATGGCTATAAATTGCGCTGTTAATTTTATAGCTTCTCAACAAACTCGTGGTCAAAATGCAGTAGGAAACCAAATGGCACAGTACACCTTGTAAGATGGTTTCCTTCCAAATGGTGTCCCCCAAATGATATCTATTCGCTTTCTGGATAAGGACCTGGTTCACTTAAATTAACAACAATATCCAATTAATCATCTTCGTAGACGACTTCGAATTATTTTCTTCAATGGAACCTATGGAACCTCCAGTTACGTTGGTATTCTCCACAACGCCTTCAGTACCTTCTAGGGATTGACAGTAGGCTAATCCATCAAACGTAACGTTCTGCATCCATAAATCCATCTCCGGTTGTCCGTGATCTTAGCACAATCCTCAGAAGCAATTTCAGCAGAAAGCAATCTGTTGTAGATTGGCGTTAAACTCCTGTCCAAAGTTGGTGGCCCAGAGGAATAAATAGTTATAAATCGCTCTGATTGATCTGGTCTTTGATCAACGTTTGAAGGAAATTATTCTCATTTCGAAGTTTAAATGAAAACTCCTTTCTAAACTACTGCATCTAGCAATACAATACCTCGGGAGGTCAAATGTTTGAATCTCTGAAGATGTGTTTGGTTGCACTGACTTCTATAGGATTATAGTTGATAAAGGGAAAGACAGAAAGGCAATTTTTCTTCTTCATATAATACTGAAAAGAGGAAAGTATAACACGTGAATCTTTTATTGAGCAATTTCGATAGTTTTTAAAATTGAAATTAGGTCTTCGGATGGAGTAGGCTCATCTTAAAAGAGCTGACTTCTCATAAGAAGAAATGGCAGAATAAATCTTCATATCTACTGAGTAAATATAAAATTTACAATCATAATTTGCAAATTTTAAACATAAATCATTGATATTTATACGTTGGATGGCGAAGGTCCAAAGGTCGAGCCTAGAGGTACTCCCTGCTTAGTGAAAAAGCTTCAGAAATAGACCAATTACTCAAGTTAGTAGAGGATTGCTAATGCAATAAATTATTCCAAATTGAATTCAAATTCGAAATTGTACAAGACTAACTTATTAGTTAGAGAGTCACTTTGTGCAAAGGACCACATTGCAGGAGGAAGTCGAAATTTGTGTCCAATACTCCATAATTGCAGTCCCCAATCGAGCTGTACAAGAGCTGGATTGATCACTGCAGTCCATCCTGCAGCTTGCAATGAAGCGGACCAATTTTGGTATGATGGTGATGAAATGAGGAGAAAGCAAGAATTCGGACAGGTATGAGGGACATTTATAGGGGTTCCATAAGAATCACCAAAGGGTCGCATTACAGAAATCGATACAAGATGCTCGAAAATATGGCACATGACATCAGTATGATCCCCTCCAAAGGCTAAACAGGCCTGACAGCGGTGAACCATGCTCCTTATAAGGGTGTCTATAAGATTCTGTTGCAACCAATCCCATTCTTCCACCAGCCACACCTTAGCTCACCGAGTGACCGAGGAGTTGGTTGTGTTTCGAATTAAAATAAATTCGAAACAGTTGGAAAAATGATTTCACTTGACCCTAAAGAGTAGTACGACCAAGATGTTTGCATCCATATTTAAAGATAAACCATCCTTTTCTCTTCTTACATGCATTGACATTGAAGAAAATATCTTTTACAAAGGACTGAAAGAGATGACACACGTGGTGAATACGAATTTATACATCTTATGAGAAACAGCTCTTAATCCGACAGATATCCCACGATGGCACACTTCTGGTTTTCAGCCAACAATTTCTGATTCCAGATGCACGCAATCTTCGTGGTTGAGAACGTTCCTTTGAATCTTAAACAGCAACTTCCAGTAAAGAGGACGTGTCAAGTATTCTGTCGAGATACCTCATAAAATCCACTTCGCTGCTTTCCAAGAAGAAATCGAACTGCGTCTTATGATGATCAGAAGAACATTCTCCACCGAACACCAATTGCTTTAGACTCTTACATGTTTCTTAGATTTTCTTAATATTTTCTTGCATTTCTTTTGAGGATATTTTGATTTTCTTAACTCTGCAAGTTCCCATGGTGACCAGACAGACTCGGATTATCGAAAAATGAAATTGCAAATCGGGAGCTAAAAGAGAATTGCTATTAGAATATGAGTATGTACACGATGTGGCAAAATATTAGGCACATTAATATAGTTAAAAAAATTATCTTTATTTCGAGCGTTATACATAATTCCAGAAGATGTAATAGATTCATTAGCTGTGTTCCAAGGCTGGTTTGTTGTTTAGAAAATAGCAAACCGAGGCCCTGTTTTTGGCTAAGATTTGATAAACGTGAACCCACAGGTAGGTTTCGGTTTAAGGCGCGACTGCAGCGCCCCACAGCGACGAAACCTGCAACCCTTTCTCAACTTGTCGCCGTACCTTTCGATAGCGTCTTAAACCCGAGAAGGGATTTTGTGACAGCAGCGCAGGTGAATGCTGATTGGTTTACGTCTGCTGGCGGAGTTACACCGATGAAACAGACAGACGACAACTCACCTGAGTTGTGTGGCCGCCGCTCTTTCAGCCGTTACTCGCGTTCCGAGCCAGGTGTGCAATCTTCGCGCGCAAGTGCGTTCCTAGTAGGTTAAGAAACAGAAAAAAAAAGAAAAAAATGCTTTTAATCTCCACCGGACGTACGAAAGACTAATTGAGGTCAAAGGTCTCGACGATGTTGACGATGAAATGACCCGCGTGGGCGGTATTGTGGCCGTGAGTGCTCTTTGATTACGATCCTGAACGTATTAAAAACCCATGTGTCGCTTTCGTAGCTCCGATCCCCCTGCCGACAAATTACGGACGCAGAGATTGGCTATCTGAGCACGCGGAGGTGAGCGCTTCTATCGGTGCACATTCGGGTGGCTTAATAGCCGTACGGGGCTCGCTCTTAAAGTGGACAAAACAATATCGAGCCATTAAGGAGGGAGGGGGAAGAGTGTCCTCGCAGTTTGCAGTGTCATAAGGTCGCCCGTACTCTCGCGCACATCTGTTAGCTACAGGTTGGCACGAAGCTCGTTTTGCTCGCAGCTAGTGAGCCGCGAGATTTCTACGCGCAGTCCAACGCTGCCTTTAGTGCTTCTCTTCCCCCCCTTCGGTCTCCCTCCCATCCCTAGTGACAGCCCATCAGTCGTCACTTTGACCTGTCAGCATCAGTTGAGAGCGGAGCCTTCAAAGTCGGGGCTGTCAAAAAGGCTTAAAGTTTTTCGCAGACCGCTAAAGAGCCTGCAGCGTTCCCTTCTCCTCCCCCCCTCCCTCCTCCACGTGGTACGCCAGAAGCTACAAGTGTGGCTGAGATATATCGGCTCTCCGCTAGCCTTCCCTCGAGTTTGCACAGGCGACGCTGAGGTCAAGAGACACAATTCGTCGCTCGGGAACTAAGCCTACAACCTGTAGCCATGCTTCCTGTACGCTCGTACAGCGTTCGAAGAAAGAAGCGGAACCTGGAGGCGGAAGCCTCCTTTCGTAAGAGCCTCCATCGTCGACGGTTCCCCAGTTCTACGTCCTCAACTGGGGAAACTCCCCCTCATTCCCCAGCCAGACGAACTGTGAGCAGCGGATCTGCTCCGATTTCATCTTCGAAGAATCTCCATCAACCGGTTCAAAGGTCGCGGAGTGCCACCATCGTCGTTGCTAAGGCGTCGACCCCAAAGGGTGAAGCCCCCATTACTGAACAACCGGAAAAGGAGAATGAACAACTTCCGGAAGCATCAAAACTTTCCGAGATCCCGGAAGATGCAACCGAACCACCACAGAAGACAACCCCCGAGCCTATTAATAGCGAAGCTTCGCAGGAAGCGGCAGATACCAAAGTTCAAGCCCCGACGCCGGATAAAGGTCGCGTGACCTTCAGTGAGGGCACGAAATTTACTCAAAGGTAAGAGTTTTACATCCTCGCTATTCATTAAGAAATATCCAGATACTAACCCACTTCCGGTTAATTAAATAAGAAATTAATTGGTCATTAGCCCCTTTAAATTTAATGCTGATCATAACGAGTGTCCTCAGTATTGAACTACTTCAAACAGCACTTGCGTTTATCAAGCAGTGCTTATTTAATTTTTCATTTTATCTTAAATAATGCAGATTTCTCGGAGCACCTACCCAAGCTGCACTTCTACCTTCATAACGAATTGCCTCGGTATTGAAACATCTAAAAGAGCACTGCCTTATTTGGAGTGGTGCAGTGCCGAGGCAACTCGTTGTTAAGGCGAACTGCAATCCACGTATCACTTTATGTCAATAGAAAAGCATTTTCAATTAGTGCAATACTGAGGCGGTTCGTTGTGGTGATAAATGCCCTGTGTACTCAGCCCCCCCCCCCCCTACAGCGCTTTTGGGTATTACAAACAGGAGACATCATGATTATAAATCATGAAATAGAGGAATAGTTATTTTATCATTCAATGTACACTGAGTAACCACTTTATTAGGTATACACAAGAAGAATGATTTACGTGTCGATTCCATGATAGTTTCCATTCATCAGGTCAAACATATTTAGGAATAATCTTACCATCTGGGATGTGTATGACATCAAAGTTATCCTTATGAATATTGCTCTAAACTGATAAAAAAAATTAATATTAAACTATTTAACCCATCCCCACATATGACTTTATCCAATTGAGCTTTGAATATCCCCAAGCTGTCAGCCTCAACCACCCATGTAGGCAACTTATTCCAATAATTAACAACTAGCTGGCTAAAAGAAAATCCCTAAAATCCTAAACCTCTTTCCCCATAATTTGAATATACAGGCCCTACTTGTGGAATTCTTTATAACAGTGAAAATTCCACCTGTATTAATTTTACCAACCCCTCTCAGAGCCTTAGTAACCTCAGCAGGTCCTCCCTTTAATCTACCTGGTTGTTAAGCTTTGTAGCCCACATAATTGGAGTATTTTGCTGGATGAAAAACCCGAGTTTCCGGGAGAAAGAACCATGCTATCCTCGCGTGAGACCAACTAACTCAGCCACGTTGTGAAAAGGCCCATAAAAAATTCCTTGTCTTCGAGAGGACTCGAACTCGGGTCTTTTCCACCGTAGGGTGAAAAGGACCCACGAGGGCTTAAAATTAAACTCGAAAGTGTGTATTTTGCATATTTTAAGTCATTTGATTAAAAATTCATCTCTATAATCTTTACCATTTTTGATTGGGTCCTCCATTTTCTCAAGACAATCGATAGAAGACATAGTCCATGATTTCCATTACCACATTTAGTTAGAAATTCTTCGATTTTTCTTTTTATTATTAAAGTGGAAAACATTTGGAGAAACTAGGACATTAATTCTCCATCCATCGACAACGTGTCAGGTGCACAGCAAGAACACTTGAATTACGCACCCTGGAAAAATCCAATCTAAACCACCCGAGAAAAAGTTATGACTTCCCATTAAGCCACATACTTTTCGGATTCCAACTATTTTTAACGAGTTTCGCATTGTCTTCTCCAAATGAGGAATAATCTTTCAAAAAGTAAATGGGTTAAAAAAGAGTAATGGAGACTACTTCGAAGGCTGAAAGGGACCCATCTTTGTTTATTGTTTATTATTTTGGATATGCTACTGATTTCGAATGTTACCAACCCCTGATGGTAGAGGGGTGTATTGTATACACCTCCTAGCAGCACCACCACATTATCAGGAAAGGGTCGCGAGTGCTCTCAGGTATAGAGGCAAGATCTTTCTACCTATTAGAGTTCATACTGTAGTGGACAACCCTCAACTTTGTAGATCAACAGTGTGTTGGAAGATGAGAGCACCTATCGTATGGATTGGACTGCCTGCTTTTCGTACTCTAGATTGTTGCATATGTTGCATATGGAGTCCAATCCTCCATGGTCTTAATAAAGTTACGTTGGATATATATGTGTCTCAAAGGCTAAGAGGCGTCAGTATAGTCTTTCAAACAGCAGAAAGATGCGCTTCAATTCCAAGGGAGTTATACGTTCCACTGAACGAATCCGGTTGCACTGCACCGGATTCGTTCAGTGGTCAAAGTTTGTAGTAACTTCTCAGATGTCAAGCGAATCCATTTGGCCACAAAGGAGTGGTTCCAAGGAGTGGAGATTCCTCTCCTTGAAGATGGCTGTCCAGGGTTTCATGCCAAAGTTAGCATAGAGCACGCTCCAAGAGATGGTAAAAGGGTTGCCCATCTCCTTCTTCAGCCATCTCAGGAGCTAATATTCAACCCCAAGAAATCTCTGGAGATGCATAGAAACGGCAGGCCTCTTGACCAGAGCACTAGATGCATAGAACTGTATGGGGGTCAAGTCCATTGGACATATTGGAAGAGCCCTCGACGCCTAAGACCGACCAACTCCTGTCGGATTGCCCAGAGCGTCTCGCAAGCGTTTTTAGCCTGGCCATATTGAGGTGGTCTTTGAAGGTTAATCTGTCACCCTACTTCAAGCCCAAATCAGTGCGAGAGTGAATGTTTTCAATGACTGTGAGTGTTATTTCGTTCTTATCCTCAATTTTGTGAATGCCATCTGAGCTGCTTTCTGAGGATTCAACTTTAGCCTCAGAACTCCTGTGTTTCATAGGCGACTGCTCAACTTTTGGTGGATCATCCGAGGTGACAAGCAGCTTGCAATCATCAGCGTATTGCAAGAGGAGTCTAAAGCTGTGGCAAAAAACCGTGAAGTAAGAACTCCCCATTGTGGGATGCCGATTGTGGTCTTGGTGGTCCTCTCCAATCTATGGTTATATGTAATAAAATTTTGCCTATTGATGAGAAGTTGATTGAAAATAGTAAGAGGGGTTTCTTCAATTCTGAAATAATGTTTCAAAATTTTAACCAGCTGTTTTGGGCACAGTGTGTCGAAAGCTGCTTGTATGTCCGGGAATAAGATTTCAAGTTGTTTCTTAGCGTCCAGGGCTTTTTTGGATTGCCCAGCTGGTCATACAGCTTAGATTAGACCTTCTAGGAATAAGAGTATGGAGATGGTGTGGTCGTCCATTGAAACAGTGATTGACTAAGATGGGCTGGACCGTTTTTTAAAAAACTTTTAGCAGCCCACAAAATATGGTTATTTCTCTGCAGCCTTTGAGGTCATTCAGTTTGTTAGTTGTTAAAACCCAAACTCAGTAAGCATAACATTTGGCTTGATCAGGTCAGTGGAGTAAGTTCTCCCAAGAGGTTGCTACATAGGCTGGAGCAGATTGGGATCACAGCGAAAATCCTTAGATGGATTGCGGGATGGTTGCACGGAAAGAGGCAGAGGGCTGTGATTAACCGTAATTCTGCAGATTGGGATAATGTAAGATGTGTGGGTCCCCAAGGATTGGTACTGGGACCACTCTTGAATTGTATTTTCTTAAATGACGTTAGCGAAGGGATAGAGGAATTACCAGTGTGTTTGAACAGTATGAGTGGTTCTAAGACGGACATCAGAATGTTCAATAGATCCAAGATGTGGGCCTCAGTCAGCCTCTCGAAATGAGGACAGAGTTGCAAAAGTTGGGAATACTTTGGCAAGAGATCGTCACTTAACCCTCAGAATGATTGCTGATCAGTTGAATATGAATAAGGAGACGATCTGTCAAATTCTGCATGAACATTTTGGAAAAGGAAGATCGGTGCACAACTTGTCCTGCACAGCTTCATGGAGGAACAGAAGGAATTTGTACCTGACGGGGAAAGAATCAATACTGCCTTCTACGTACAGATCCCTCAAAGGCCATTGAAGGGCATTTCCCGGATGAGCAGCAATTTCGAGAGAAAAGCAGCTAGTTCTTATTGGCATTGTAGAGATCAATCGTCCACCATACTCTCCCAATCTAACACCAGTGGGCTTCTTTCTTAAGGTGAAAACTGCCTTGGTGATACCAAAGGACAGGAAGTTCCCGATCAGTGGTGACCATGGGCAAGGAACGCTCATAATGTTTTATCGATGATTTATCGAATTTGCTTGCAGAGATAGAGAGGGCAGTCCTAATCGCACTGTATAAGTTGTGTCACAACAGTTGAAACAATGTGTCCAAGTATGGAGACTGCATCTATAAAAATACTTCAAGCTGCTTGAAAGGTTCCAAAGATGGACAACGCACCTGGACAAGAGGGCCACCGTAAGAGGAAGGCTTCGGCAACCAGGCACCTTAGAGGAGATTATTGAGGTTTATAAGACTCTGAGAGGGGAGAGTAGAATGAAAGAGGGTGAAATATCTACTGTTATAATGTACCAGTAAATTCAAATTACGGAGGGAGTGGTTTAGAATATACTTCAGTAGGTTAGTACATTCTAAACCACTTTCCATCTGATCAGGGATGGCCAATATGGACTCCTTAATTGTTGATCTACTGGTGGTATTCTGGCTTATTGTACCCATCTATGCGAAAACTAAATGGAAACGTTTTGCGAAACTCAAGCAGTTTCTCTTGACATTTCAAAGGCTTTTGATTGCTTTTGTCATAAAGATCTTCTAAATGAGCCATCTTATGGTTTGCCAACTGTTTTTTTAATTGGGTATCAATCTGCGGGTGATGGTAGTTGGCTATCTGTCTTCTAACTTCTCCACTAATGCTGGTGTTCCCCAAGGTTCAATTCTTTCTCCCACTCTGTTCCTCTTGTATATTAATCACCTTCTTCCATTGACCGGAAATCCTATCTATAGTTTTGCTGACGATAGCACATTCCATCTTACAGTTTGAGAAATCTTGCCCTGCTCAAACAGCTTCATCTTCTCCAATATCAACTACCAATTCCTTCAATTCTGATCTCCAGGTAATTCTCCAGTGGGGCAAAGACAACTTCGTTGATTTATTGGTTTGCAAGCTGAAGGAGCCACTTGGAGATAAAATATAATTTGCTGCGTTTTTTTTTTTTTTAATTTTCAGAGGCTCCACAAGGCTCCTCTCTAGGATCGCTGGCGCCTACTACCATGCCACTTTCAAAGTGACTTAAACCTTTAGTCTTCCCTAGCTTCTCTCCATCCAATTTTTTTATTTGATTAATAGATGCACAAAGAAATAAGTTCTGTCTTCCAACCAATTTACTAAATGTACAAAAATCTGGTAAAAAATAAAAGCTAACCATCAACAACAACAACAAAATATTTGTTTTCGAAGAAGAAACTGAGTTTAAGAGATCCTTCTTCGATTTTCATAATGCGTTTTGTCCACTCTGTCTTACCCGATACTTTACGAGCAATACCAAGGTTGGAACTAACATCATCAGATAACTTCATCTACCGAAGTCTTGTTTTTGTAGCCCAAGATGACCTCTGAAAGAAAAGATAGATAGACAGATGGAGAGCACTTCGTTGTACAGAAAGAAGACCTATTTATAGAAAGTGCACTCTTCTGATGATTCGGAAATTTTATCTGAGAAAGTCCCGATGGTATTTTGAGATTAAATTAAAGGTACCGAATCCAGGAATATCAAATTCTCTTGTAAATAAAGAAGCAGAATCTTCTTTGAATTAAAATATAAAACTACTTCCATGATGTCCTTACCAAGAAAGATAAAAATTCTTGTATTTTAAAGAATGATCGAAAGATATCTGAACCGTGTTGTAGAAAATTGCGAGGAGTTTTGCTTTCTTCCAAATAGAACAAGGGGTCTAAGCTCCCCCTCCCACCATTCTAAAGTTCCCTAATGACAATACGCAGTGTTATTACCTCGATAAAGATGTTTGCTCTTGCTTTGTTAGATGGAATACGTGAACATTATACTCGTAATAGGTTCTCTTGGACATGGCCATTAGATTGGTAGAGAATAGGGGGTTGGGAGGGATTCGAAAAGACTGAACAATGCGAGAAGCTGAGTGGGAGTTTGGGGAACTGATTCTTAACGTTTCTGACTAAGGAAAGATCACGTCTTGTTACAGATAAGCTGTTTGAACAAAGTCTTGTTTTCACTTAAGTGACTAATAAGCCCTGTCTCGTTATTTCTTCACGGGAAGATAGAAAGAGGATGGAGAATGGGAGGAGGAAGGTCAGCTAAAATCGAAATTATCAGGGATAGCGAGGTCATTGCTGTTTTGAGGACAGGGGACATCATTAGTCTTCTACCAAAACGCACACAACAGTTTTAATTAGGGCTATTAAAAGTATTGGAACACCAAGAGACATTCATGTGAGGAGGAAACACATTCCACAGATGCTGCGTTGGATTAAGATTGCAATTCTCAGCCCTTCAAAGAGACAGTGGTACGATTCTGGATTCAAGGTGTCCCCATCGATGGAACTAAAGGACTTTCAGCGCGGAATAATAGGGTGCCATATAAGCAATCGGTCTGTATGGGACATTTCAGTGGTACTGGAGCTCCCTAATTCGACAAGTGGTGATGTAATCTCCAAATAGAAGCGGACTGATGCTGAAACCACCCAGAAAGCTGATCTAACGTGACAGGGAAGCCCTGCAAAGAATCATCCACCCGGAACTCAGGCTGACGTTGTCGTAGCACACAGGCCAGCGATTGGGATAACGTGTCTGCACTATTACAGTGCGCAGGACGCTAAATGGGTTCTCACGGTCTTGCAGGCGTCCACAAGCCACTAATTACCCTAATTAATCTCAAACGCTGTCTAACTTGGTGTAATACCCGCTCGTCTTGGACCGCAAACCATTGGAAAGCTGAGCTTACAGTGACGAGTCCCGGTAAGTGGTCTAGCAGTCTGATGGTCGGTCCTAGGCGTGACGGATACCCGAAGGATGCTATCTGCCAGACTGTCATCCTGACAATTAAATTTGGCAGAAGCAGCGTGATGGTCTGCGGCTCTTTTTCATGATTTTACCTTGGATCGTTAGTTTTCTTTTGGACAAAACCATGAATACATCAGACGTTGAGTAGATAAGCATCTTCCAAGAGCAGTTTGTTGGTTGGGCCAAAAGCCTTGAATTTCCTTGGATATGCCAGACGCAAAGGTTGCATATGTTAGGATCATTAATGGCTCCAGAGAGCCTTGTTGCCGTGAATACTAATCGCTGTCCTTCAATTGGTTTCGGAAGTCAGGTTTTTCCCATTGACTATTCTTCTTCTGGGGTGTGTTGATAGCTTAAGTTTGGCTGTTGCCCACGAGTAGACCAATAATTCGCAATGTGGATCTGCTTTAGGGTAGTTGGGACTGCCGATGCCCATATGTCAGCCACTTTAGCTATTGCTGTGTATGTTACCGCTATCTAGCTTCGATCAAGTTTGCAGTTGTTAACATGAAGGAGCTGAATCTTGATGAGCCATCTACATTGATTCGTTTTTTTAGAAGAAGAAGAACTCTTTATTGCATACAAAAGGCCCACGCCGTACGCTATAACCTTCACGGCGACAAGCCAGGGGTTTTGTTGGAGTGAACCAATTTGTTGATGGAATTATAGTTTGGGGTTGAAGATGACACGTTGATGCTGATTTTCTTGATGGTACATCCTTAAATAAATGAGCTATGGTAGTAGAATATCAATTTACCCATTCTTGAAGGCTCCATAATTTCCAACTAACTCAATCACTTTGTTCAAAAAGTTCATAAAAAATTCTGACGTCATTGACGGGATTCAAACTCAGTTCTTTTTCAATCGATTTGTGGGAATGGTGAGTATATCAGGGTGCCGTAGATTAAAAATGTTCATAGTGGAATGGCCGTGGCCCTGTTGTTATTTTAAAATGTAAATTACTCATTGTAGAGACAGAACTCGCACTTAGACATCTATGGCACCCTGAACAATGTCTGGAGATTTGTCTAGAATCATTATGGATAGTTGCCTTAGTGAATACGTATCAATTAAACGAATAGAATTTTCCTTGGATACTTCTGATCGAACTAACCTAATCAAAGAATATAATGACATTCAATTAATACATTTCCAAGAGTGGAATTCAACTCTACCGTAGTTTTCCCTTAACAATTGCGAAGTCAGCTCCACTGGAGACAACAGAACTCTTAGGGTTTGTTGTTTCCATGGCAACCCACATTGTCCTCTTTGAAATCGGGGCTATGAATGAGGTCATTAAAGTCAAATGTTCCATTTATTAAAGAGATGGTTTTCTTCGGAGCCACTTCCGGGCATTGATCGCAAAAGTTTCAAACAGAGAACATGAAGAGGATTCACCACCTAATGACCAACCATTTCTCAATTTTTGTAAGGTTACGTGGACCATATAACACGAAAAATCGCGAATCCAAATACACTGTTTCATATAATAATTGCAGTAACATTCCTGCTAGCATTTTATAAAAAATTTCAACCTCTCGAAATGTAGCGAGTTTCAAAAGTGGCAAGAGATCGTGGTTTGATCTTTAGAATCATTGCTGATGTGTTAGATAAGAATAAGGAGGCTATTCGTCAAATTCTGCATGAAGATTTAAAGAAAAGGAAGATCTGTGCAAAACTTATGACGCACAACCTCACCAATGGGCTGAAGGGTGTCATCATGCAAAAACCCCATCCAGACTTCTCAAAATAATCTTAATTTCCTCGACTGTGTTGCCAATGTAATTGAGTATTGGGTGTTTCAGTGCGATATCGACGCCAGATCTTGAACTGAACTTCAAAATCCTCACAAAGGCCCAAAAGGTTTTGTTTACAGAAGTCCAGGATCAAGACGATGCTGATAATGTTTTTCGATAAACAGGATGTCTTTCGAAAGGAATTTGTGCCTGAAAGGGAAAGAGTTAATGCTGCGTTTTGCATACAGACGCTTGAAAGACTATTGAAGCGCATTTCTAGAGTGAGGCCATGATTTCGAATGAAAGGTAGCTGATCCTTGTTACACGACAATGCCCTCGCCTATTCCGCACTTGTTGTAAAGCTGTTTCTGACGAAACATGGTATTGTACAGATCAACATTCCACCATACTCTTAAGAGTTCGCACTAGCAGATTTCTTCCTCTTTCCCAAGGTGAAAATTGCCCTCAAAGGGAAGAGATTTCAAGATGTTGAGAATATAAAGAAAAATGTAACCGCCGAAATGAAAATTATCTCTTTGGATGCCTTCGTTGACTCTCTTCAGAAACTTTTAGAATGGTGTAATGCGTCCATTGAATGAGATTGTGAGTAATTGTCTGTAGAACAAGTCTTGTGGTGAGTATGTAAAACCATTTTTGTGGTCCTTCTTTGTATTCTTTTTATTGCACCAGTCCACGAACTTTAATGCCACACTTCGATGTTCTCTGGACAATTTGTCTGTTTCCTTAACAAAAGCCCTTCTTTCCCGGAGGAAAAACATTGCATTCCACGCCTGAGACTGACTAACTCAGCTGGAGTGAAAAAAAAAAAAAAAAAAAACAACTCATAAAAGTTCCTAGCGTAGTCGACTGGATTCGAACTCATGCCTTTTACATCCAGTGTGGGGAAATCCAGAGTAGTTGATAAAATTTACTTCCCAGTGAACAATTTTCAGAATCATGTCTCGATGATACAATGCGCTGCCACTTTATTAGGTAAACCTACCTAGTAGCGTATGGAGTCTCCTTTAGCCTTCAAAACAGCCTGAATTCGTCAGGGCATGAATTGAACAAGATCTGAAAACGTTGTGCAGGAATGGAGTACCATGCAGACATGAGTGTGTCACGCAGTCCCTTGAGATTCGACGGAGGTGTAGACCCTCAGCGAACTGTCCTTTCCAGCTCAACCCAAAGATGTTCAATAGAATTGAGATCTAGGGACTGAGCGGGCCACTGCAGCAAAGAAAAGTCATTGTCATGTTCCTGGAGCCATTCCATAGTGATTCGGGCTTTGTGCACTGGCACATTATCCTGCTGGAAGTAACCATCTGAGTGAGGATAAACTGTCAACATGAACGGATGCACTTGGTCAGCAACGATTTTTAGGTACGATGTGGCATCCAGACGTGGATCTATGGGTATCAATGGATCCAACATGTGCCAAGAAACCATTCCCCACATCATAACAGTGCCCCACCACCTTGCACAGTAGTCTTCAGACATGACGGGTCAATGGATTCATGTTGTTTTCGCCAAATTCTGAGCCTTCCATCAACATGATGCACGATATCAACTGTGGTCATTTGACTTGCAACGTTGTGGAACAAACCATTTGTGTGCACAGCAGGGGCGTACCTAATAAAGTGGCAGCACAGTGTATATATATATATATATATAAACACACACACACACACACACCTTATTGATCATTAGTTATTCGATCCAAAATCTCATATTTTAGTCTTCCCAACTTATAAAATCTTATTATCTTCTGTTTTTGTCGTGCGAACTTTACTTGCTGTTCCCTAACACACAATTTCAGGTAAGGCACGCGCAGTTCCTTTTATGTGACTTTATGTAGAAGGCAACCCTGTACATAAAGTCCCTGTCAACTTCTTCACCGGCAATACGTTCTGGTAAATGGCTGAAAAGAAGATTGTGCCCGTGAGTTCATAAAGCGAATATCTCCACTCCCGTATATCAACTGGCACGCATTTCCCTCGTAGAAATATGTCTTCCTTCCTTCTTTCCACTAGACCTTTGTGATCAATTTTCCCTCTATTACAACTTGGACACGCAACTGTTACGTTGTCAAGCGAATAAAGCCACTACTTGGGTATGTCTGATCACAGGAAACAGGCGAAGGCTGAACAGTAGTGGATTGCTTAATATTTCCATTAATGGCGTCTCCTGAAATATGTCGGGGATTCCCTGTTTATATCAGTTGGAATCCTGGGATAGCAATCACGGATTCTTGCTAAATCACAACCTAATGCTGTACACCAGAATTCGGTTGCTGGACATTGTCCATTAATACTACCAATCCATGATTGATAGGATTATTCCATAGTTCGATATTGTCTCGATTTCTCTGTGTTGTAATGATGACATCCACCAGATGTTATCATCATCAAGCATAGTGCTTCAATCTTTTAAAAGAATCTCTCATTACCTTTCGGCAAATAACTTTTGAATTATCAAAGCTTGAAGACTCAAGAGACGATCAGGACTGAATTTGTTCAATATTCAGATAAAAGTATGCCAGTACTTCAACAGGGTGGAACTCCTTATTACCACGCAATTTTGGGGGACTATAACAACCAGTCCTATCATTTTAATACCCCGAGGAGATTTCGTTCATAATTACTCTTCAAGTTACTCAGCAGTAACACGTTTGGATGACCTTTTCGATTCCTGTCCAATTGGTCCTCAGGGTGGCTCAGATAAACACTTGGAGGACTTTCTGGATGTACGTAAAGATTGGTTGTAGCTATTTACCGATGAGGTGTTTTTTCGTATAGCAATAATGGCCTTAAGCAAACACAACGAATGGGACAGTGAGGAGATATTCCTGGTCTGCTGCCTCAATTAAGAGTACTTATAATAGGTCACGAGAGAGACATTGACACGCTGCCCATCATTTCGTAGCCTAAGAGAAAGCAGATTCATTCAGAGGCCTACGGAAGACATTTTTGTTTTGTGTGTCAGAATGTGCATCTTGTTTCCACCATTGAGCTGATTTTATTGCTTGCCACTTAATATACTGCCCTACCATTAATATCGGGACACCTGAATATCCACAAATAATCTTTATTTGCAGATCACTTTTTTATTCTGCACTGGAAGTTTGTTAACTCCATCGATCACTGCATCTTGCACTAACATAGAAGAGTGCCCTTTATACCAGTTAAAAGTATGGTATAAAGGGCAGAATTCAGAACCCTTGGGAAAGGATTAGGATCCTTTCCCAAGGGGTGTGAATTCTGCCCTTTTTACCCTACTTTTAATTGGTTTGACATCTACCTGTCGAGTGACTGTAATTATTCATCACTTCCCAGGATGGATACTTGTCAGTAGATGGTGTTTGATGGTTTATTGCATTCCTCAATTAGTATGCCTCTTTTGTGAATGAAAAACCCGAGTTTCCAGAGAATATCCATGATACCATCATCCGATATCGACAAATTCTTCAGCTATATGAAGAAAAGTCCATAAAAGTTTGTCATCCCAACAGAAGTAGTTGTTTACTTCGTGTTTGGTGTATTTCTATGTTTTCTACCATTGTGCTTTCTGTCATCGACTAATGCTGGTGTTACCAAAAAATCCAATTCTTTCTTCCAATCTTTTCCTCGTTATATATCAATGACCTTTTTCCATCGACTGGAAGTCCTATCTATAGTTTTGCTGATTGAAACATTTGTTCTGAATCACTCCAATATCCATTACCAGAGATCTTCAAATAAAGTTTTCCAGCATGGAGAAAACAATGAACTTTACAGTAATATCTTTTGCATTTAAAAAAAAAAACACCATTCATATACTCATGACAAAGAGAGAATTGTAAAACCCAATAATTCATGTTGTAATTGCCCAAATATGAAAGATCTCCTAAAAGAGTTAAGAACCATTATGGGGATTACGATCTCATCTTGCAAGGACCGTGGAATGCAAAAGCTGGCCTCGTTAGTTCATTATAGAAATAATAAATCACTCGTTCAGCCACCATGTTGTACAACGTCTTTGAGGCTCCTAGAGCTTACTAATTGTAAATTGAGGCGTGTTGGACACAAATCACCTATTTATGCAGATTGGAATTCAGACTGGAGTACGATGAAGGATTGTATTAATTTGTACCTAACTTATGTACACCATTAAATGGTAGTTGGGGGCCATAAATTTAATTAATCTAAACCACGGTTTGATATTTCTCTATTCGCCAATGCCTGGGCTCAAAACTTTGCCAAATTACAAGAACACGGTGAGTAAATTATAGCTTCCAGCGCTGCCCTGGTAGCCTAATATGTTGAAAGTTCATTTATTTGCAGGTTTCTTCTGTCTATCTTATAAACACTTACTTGAACAATAGTTAAAAATCGATATTTGGTTGTACAAGAGGTGGCAGTGAAAAATAGGACAGAGTGTTGAGTCCTTTGCTTTTGAATCCAAGCAGCCCTTATCAACTCGAACATCTGCCAGCCCCAGTGGGGGGGAAATGAACCTTTATTTTCTTTGTAAAATGGCAACGGAGTCACGGTGATTGATATTTACTCGGCAATGACGTCAATGCATGGACAGCTCTTCTACAGCAAATGCAGATAATTGAAAATAAAGAAAATTGAAAAGAAACACCATTCTCTTCATCTTCGCTGTATTTTATTCCTGATGCAAACATCAGGGTTTGTTTTCTTTTGTTTTTTTTTATATAATAAAATAAAAATAAACGCGAGAAATATTTTTTCAAAGGTCTTTTATTAAATTAAATTTTTCTATTAAATAAATTGCAGTTTGTATTAGCAGAGTTTCGCTATAAACGTCATAAATAAGCTTAACTTAATGGTATACCGCATGCTGGAGTATAACAACAGCTAATTAATTGAAGTAATTAATTGGAATGTGGAATTAAAAAAAACTGTTAAAGTTGAATATTGAAAGAGGAGTAGGTGGTAAGTAAGAAAAACTGAAAAAAATTAGGTTAATTAGAATAAATGAAATCTGGAGAAAGGAGGTGGTAAAAATCTATGGACTTTTTTAGATTTGAATTTAACAATGAAAGTCTATTGAATTTGTTACGGTAAGGCAGAGAGCCTCCTTTGAAGGCCCTCCATTCAAAATAAGCCTAGATAAGTCTAGGACCGGTTATTTATTATATTTTGATAATTGGACCCGTATAAGTGGGTTGCTTTAAAAGTTTGCTTTGGATTTCCTCTATACAGAACTCGTAATCCGATATTTTGTGTAGGGTCCCTTGTATGAATATTTTATCCATGGTCCCTGTATGAATACGAAGATTTTGTCCATGGTCCCTGTATGAATACGAATATTTTGTCCATGGTCCCTGTATGAATACGAATATTTTTTTTCTGGGGCCCACTAATTTGTAAACGCTCCTACATTGGATACAGCAAATGGAGAATGTCCATACGAGTTAAAGGCACATTGGAACCTTTTCCTCAAACCTCAGATGGGTTCAATAATAGAGGATTATGATTTGAAGAATGGAGATCATGAATTCTTCAAAAATTTGGTTAGTCCTCCGTTAGTCCTTAGCTGTTAATCACCACGATTTTTGGTTACAATGAATGCCGTTTTGCTACCCATTCCTGTGTTCATTTCCCAATTTAAAACCAAGGGTCAAGAGGGGAAATTTTTCCCGATTATCCCTTTTTGGTGCTGGTTTAAAATCGACAAACGATATTCCTCAGAGGAAAGCCTACAGACAAAGCCTAGATCTTCCACTCACTGCAAAGCAGTGATGGGTGGAGGTCGACCTGGCTATCACTCATTGTCTCAAAGAGCCATGGTAAGAACCGTGTAATGAAGACTAATCAAAAATTTTTCTTCAAGATTAAAAATAGATTTTATATTGGGGCAATAGAAAACGGCATAAAACGAAATAAAGGGATATAGCCAGATAAGAACCCAAAAAGAGTCCTGGAATTTAAAAACTGGCTTTGTCTGCTTGAAGTACTTCAGACAAAGCCAAACTTTAGGAGATCCCAAAGAAGAGCCCTGAGCCAAATTTTAATTTCAAGTTTGTCAGATTGGCCTTTTGGTGTTCTTTTTGACAATGTGATAGCAGGATTACAATCCCTGAAGAAGAAAAGGATAAAACATCCACGATACGTAAGATTTTAAGACTCTATTAGCAATAGACAGATAAGAGAAGTGCCTTCATTTCATGTATTTAGATAACCAACAGAATGGAAATATTCTGCTGGGTTCCTCCGGTTCCCTTCCCCTCCCCCACAAATTACTAAAGGGAAAAGCTTCACTTTCCACCATTTACAACTTCATTACAGAAAATTGATCTACTTTTTTCCTTAATGACTACCCTCCCCTCTAATTTGCTAGTCCAATTTTGTTACCATTCTTTCAGCATATAATGGTCTACTTGTACTTTCAGCGCCCTCTAGAATCTTTTTGTTTCATTATCTGTAAGGCCATTTTAATTGTAGGATAATAATTTAATGCTCTGATTGGTGACAGTCTCTTTAATAACCTGTCCTGGGTCTCTCTCTCTCTTTCGGGCTTGTTCACATCGCTTCTCTAATGCTCCAACATGCTTTTGTCCTTTTTCTTTATCTGCCAACAATGATTTATTCATTCTTTTCGCTTCTTAAAGCTTTGAACGAAGTTAAAAGAATTTTTGGAGTATCGGTAACATTGTGAGGAAAATCCTTGGTGGTATAAATTGAACACCGAATTCCACTTGAAATATCTTGCCCTCTGTTTAGGTTATTTTATTCTCTTTAGAAGACAAGAGAACGAAAGTTTTAATTGGATTAAAGAGTCCTGGAGAGGAAGGAATCACTAGTGGAGTTATGCGAGTAATACTGCATTTCATTTATTGGGTGTAACTTCGATTTAAATTTTGGAATTAACATATAGCTTCAGCACAACTGGCTCGTATTAAAACGTAATTAATAGTCCTGCTCATTCGAGTCAAACAAAATACTTTCCGGTTGTTAATTAAGAGATGACAATAGTTTTTTAATTAGTGTTACTGGAGTTTAGCTCTTTCATCGTGTTTGTTCTGTCGAGGAATATTTATCTGAAATCACCTTTTTTGTCATTTATGTTAAATAAATCTTCGCGTGATGGAAATGAATTTTGCAGATAAAGAAAGGCGAATCCGATTTCTTCCTCGTCTTTGAGTTTAATTGAAATCTGATTTCGAAATAATCTAGGTTAGTTAAAATTAAAAAGAAGTACATTAGGCTACACGTTAAAAAAAAAGGTGTTTTGTGACTGACGTTTCGAGAGCATTTGAAAGTCGCTTTTATCAGAGCAACTGCCACGTCATCAGATTAAATAAGCCTTTCAATCACTTAAGTATTCTTAATGTTGGGAGTAAAAAAGAACAAATAGAAGTTCTTGCCGGGATTCATGGGATCCAGTTGTTAGGATTTAGAACCCTTTTCAGCCAGGGGTTCTGTTGCATTGCACCACCTTAACTCCTTCCTACCCCATCCACAAAGACGTTTACCAAAGTCTCCACCTCAGCAACGGTGGCAGGTAATTCATGTAATCAAAAACACGTTGGCCAAAAGTAAACTTCAAGAAGAGCTTTTTAGTCCTTTCTCCTACCAGTTGAAACATGCCTCCCTCGTTTATTTCACTGATCTCTAAGGTCTTACATACCTTGACGTTGGTATACATGATTTTTCTGTCGAAGACTTGAGTTTTTCATCCAGCAAACAACAACTGACCAAAGAATACCTCAGTCAAGTCGTTTTCTTTGCATAGCTGCCAAGCTTTGCAAGCTGCACCTTCTAAGCACCCTCGTGGGTAGCATATTTAGTAGAATCACCATCCTCCCCACACCAGGTGGAAATAATTTGAGTTCGAATCTCATCAATGGCGCGAAGAATTTTTATGGGCTTTTTTTCCCCAACATGGTCTAGTTAGTCGGTCTCAGGCAAGGGTAGCATGGTTTTTCCTCCCAGAAACCGGATTTTTCATGGAGTAAATGGTAAACTGACCGAACAATGCACACAGTTACAGACAACATAATGATGTCATTCTCCTTACCACAAATGTCCTATAAATCATGGACAAGATGTACCTTCCTAGCCACCTGTTTACAATGAGTGGAACAATTATGTATCTCTGAATCGGAACACCAAACTCTTTGGTTTGAACTACTTATAGCTACTCTTCCTGGATTCATTAAAATTTATTGGACTCGCTGGAAGTAACCGTGTAAGACCTCTGCTCTAAATATTCAATTATTTCTAATCTTCAAAGATTTCTTATTACAAATCGATGGTCAACGCATAGTCAACCTATATCGTGCGCTGTAGGCACATTTTCTCTTGTTGGCCGCGCAGATGCTAATGCCTTCAAGTTCATCAAACCCTTGCTGTTGCAAAATAGCTGTTACAATAAAGGCCCTGGTTGTCATGGCAACTAATAAGTTTCCACCATCGTGTACCTAAGACACCATTAATCATCCCTAACTTATAAACACACTTGTCTGACAGCGATATGCCAGCATATAAGATGTTATTTCTAGAAATGTGAAATAAATCACGCGCTCTTGAACAACACCTAAGGTACTGAGTGAAAATAGAAAGACAATAAATTTGTTTTTCGCTTCATTTCTCTACCCAGCCATCAGTGAGGCGCTTATCTGATCCTCAAGGAGGACTCTTATTATTTTTTAAGTTCTTCGATTTTTTATTTCCATCTAAGATCCCACGAGCCAAGAACAATTACTGTCATATTCACTCCTTTGAAATCTTTGCGTCTGCTAGAACGAAGGAAGAAAGGAACAAAGCAGTTACTGATGTCATTTCTTAATGCCCAACTTGAATATTCTAAGAATCTACAATAAGACATTAATGAAGAAATTCTCGAGAAAATACTAAAGTTCATAGACTGCGTGCTGAATACTTTTATGGGATTAAGTCGAGCATTGTATGAAGACTTCCACCCTTGGGACGAATTTTATCTTTCAACTTCTGGGTAAGAATGCGTTTGCTCAAGTGGGTATTCAAGCATTGAATGCGTCTTATTTCGAAGGCATTTTTCTGAGGATTAAAGACAAGCATTTGTTAAATAAATGTCCATTATTAACGAAATCTTTTGATATGCAACTTCTTTCGTCTGCCTTAATCCCATCATGCGTGAGGAATAAAATGGCCCTTTTAGTTTGCGTCCATCAAATCGAATTTTCGCGTATGAACAAACGTCGCTTTTCGAAATATTCGATTTTGCCTCGTTCCACAAGAATGTCTTTTGGCATTTGAGATAAGTCCCAACGATCGACTCAAGTTCTGCTGTATTGTCAACAGACCGTGAAGATAACTTATTCAAATCAACCAAAAACTATGTAAACAAGTAGAGAATGGGACAGAGGCGGCCATCTTGTGGTGCCCATGTGGAAGTGAAAACGCAAAATTGTTGTTTTTTTTTTTAAATTTAATATGCGTTCCAGGGTTTCAAAATTAATAATTTTGAGCGGCTTTAAAACATTGAAAGATTATACGTTTGTCGACGGCGTCTGCGTGTCAATCACCATTTTCCTCTTTTGCATAATCGAATCAATAAATGAACGCACCCAACTGCGTTCGCTACACTCGAACGCTGGTTCAATAACTTACGGTGTAAATCTTTTGGTGAGTGCATCGAACCATTTCCTGCGCGTGAAACACGAGAAGAAATTCTGGTGGGGGGAGGGGGGGGCGATAGAAGTGCCAACAGTGATCTGTGAGCGGGAACCTCGCAAAGCGAATAATGTGGCTTGTAAGGCGTTGTAGTGCAAGTGGGAAGATGCCGACTTCACAAACCAAATGCGGACAATCTGTTCCAATAATGCACATTTCGGAATGCTGTCCGCCTGCCCGCCCACCCAACAGCGGTTGGTGCGCGCTGACCCACATAGCTCACTCTGTTTACCTGGCAACATCTGTTGCGTTCCCTCAACTCTTATCTAAATATTTTTCGTATGTGACGAACCCGCCGTGGCTAAACTATTACCAGCGGTGCGGGGAATCGGTAACATAAACTGTGTGCGTTTGGCGAGATTGCTTTTGTTGCGAAACACGACTCGGAATACTTCTAAATTGAAAAAGATCAGATGTTCGGCAATCGTTCTCTCCCTCCTTCCCACACTTCCTCTCTTTGTCGTTTTATTTTTATTTCTTATTTTCTCTCTTTCTTTCTCTGTCTCTTCTATCTCTCTGTTTCCTTGTATATATATCAGGGACGTATTCAGGGAGATACTGGGAGCATATGCCCCTTAACCAAAAATTTGAAAGAATTACAACTGAAAAATACATACATTAAATGGACAATGGATAACACTTGACAAGGCGCTTGCCTTGTGGCTAAGCTGATTTCTTGCACGTTGGGAGAATCAATCCTCTTAGTTAACAGTTTGGCAAGAGTAATGAGGTTCTTTTCCAGAATTTTGATCTTCCATGGTGTCATTGTTCATGTTCGTACGTAGAATAGATCTAGAGATGGTGAACGGGTTCCCACGGATCCTGTTCAACCACCTCAGAACCCAATATTCAATTGCCAGGTATTTCTTTACAATACTTGATGGGGCTGAAGACCATAACTCAGATGTGTGTAAAGCGATGGAAGTGAGACACCTTTCAATGTATTTTGGCAACCAACAAGCTCCTGCCGGATCGCCCAGAAGGCTGCATATGTTTTCCTTTTTGTATATATGAAATGGTCCTGGACAGTACAGTTTTTGTCCCAGGTGAGACCAAGGTGTGTGTGAGTTGAAACCTTTGTGATCTTATTGCAATTTATTAGAGCTTGGATATCTTTTTTGTTCCGCTTCTTGGTTATAGATATTTCGAACGACATTTTCTGGTTTAGTTGGAGCCCTGCCATATCTAAGTACAAATTGGAGCAGTATGGCATTGGAGGCAAATTGCTGCTATGGATAAAGAGATGGTTGAGTGGGAGAAGACAGAGAGTGGTAATCAATGGACACTGCTCATCGTGGACTAATGTTATTAGTGGTGTCCGTCCGAGTTCAGTGTTGGGTCCATTGTTGTTTTCTGTATTTATAAATGATATTGATAATGGTATATCAAGCTTAATGTCCACGTTTGCAGACGATACAAAGGTTGGCAGGGTTGTTAAGAACACTAATGACAGTACGCTGCTGCAACAGGATCTGGAAAGGTTGAGCAGATGGGCTGAGAGGTGGCAAATGAAGTTTAAAATTGACAAATGTAAAATACTCCATATTGGAAACAGCAACCCCAGAGCAAAGTATCAACTCTGTGGTATTACACTGACAGTGGAAGAGAATGAAAAGACTCCCATAACCTATTTCAGCTAATGATCGCCTGATGGTCTTGGCGGAGACGTTTCTGGCACCACTCTCGTTGAAGTCGGTGGTGGTTTGTGGCACTCGGTGATGGGAGAAACCCCTGGTACCGTTTGACCCTCAACACGCACACGTACTGATTTCTGCCACTGTTACTCTCCGGTTGGTTGGCTAAAACAATGCGAGATAGACATTGATGGCCATGTTCATCCATCAGCTTTCTCCACCCACAGCGCTGTCCACAATGAGATGTTATTCCGGAAATGGCGTATTCCCGATATGCTCTTGATACTGTCGAACGTGAACAGTTCAATTTCTGTACCATTTACGCGATAGAGTGACCCATGCGTTTGGCACCCACTATCATCCTCTTTCAAAGTCGTTTTTAACTCACGCGTTTACCCATTCTGAAATCGAATTACCGTCTACGTGAATGCAGTGATGTACTTTACCTATATATCTGCCAAGCAGTGCTTTCGTCCATTAGAGAGAAGGCGAATGTGTCGCGTTGCCCAGGAACCAGGTATCCCATAAATTCTGTCCTTTCAGTGTATTTCAGCTGACTCCGTCCATGTTGAAATACCTTTAACTACACCGTTCACTAGTCACACAACCAACCAACCGAACTCAACAAAGAAGATATGCCCTGAATAAGGCTGACTGGAACCTTTTTAAGGAGGAATTGACCAGTGCAGCCAGCCGCTTCAATCCTAGCGGCCTCAGCCCAGACCAGCATCAATGTGCAATTACACAGCTCGTCAGTAATGCTGCAAACAAGGCTATCAAAAAGAAGAGATTCACACCTGGTGCTGTCCCCTGGTGGTCACCTGAACTCCAGGCTCTTAGACGCGAAGTCATTTACCGACGAAAACGCTATCAACGTGCAAGAAGAACATGGCCTCCAGAAGAAACAGAGGCTTTACTGCAGCAATATCGAGTGACCAGGAACCAGTATACCACAACAATAAAACAGCGCAAAAGGCGCTCATGGGAAGCCCTGGTAAGCACTGAAGGGAACGCCGATCCCTGGGGGATTGTGTACAAAGTGACCACTAACAAGCTTCCCAGAGGCGAGGTCGTATCAACCACAAAATTACCGAACGGACTGTATACCAGATCGTGGCAAGATACTATTAATAATATTTTAGACGCTACATTTCAGCAGCCTGCTGACCCACACACACCGGAACAGCTACAGCTCTGCATGGAAAATGAAACATATCACACAACTGCAATTGAAGAACCCTTCACCACAACCGAGCTCAACTTAGCTGCATCTAGAATCAGAAACAAGAAGGCTCCGGGCAGAGACATGCTCGATCCAGAAATCGTCCAGAAGGCCATTGAACTTATTCCCACTACAATACTCAACCTGTTAAACCACTGTCTCCACCAAGGATTCTTCCCCACACAATGGAGGACTGCAATCCTTAGACTTATATTGAAGAATGCAACCAAACCACATGATCTGCCACAATCTTACCGGCCCATTGCACTGCTGCCAGTCTTCAGCAAACTTCTCGAAAGGATGATCTCCCATAGAATAGAAGCCCACTACAATGACGCTGGTCTCTCCTCACCTAAGCAGTACGGTTTCCGGAAAGGACGCTCCACGATTGATGCACTGGAAACAATCATTGAAGCTGCTACCAACTGCAACTCCAAATACTTTCTACTAATCTCCTTTGACTTTGCTGGTGCCTTCGATTCCCTCTGGTGGCCCAGCGTCCTGGGCAGACTCCGAAGAGCGCATGTCCCAGAAAACTTATATAGATGCATCAAGACCTATCTCCAGGACCGGCGAGTTGTCGTGTCTGCTCCCCACTGCAGTGTCTCCAGACCAGTCTTCAGGGGATGCCCTCAGGGATCTGTCCTGGGGCCTCTCCTCTGGAATCTGGTGCTGGATGATTTCCTGAACACCAAACTCAACAATGTACAAACCCAGGCCTATGCAGATGACCTGGTCATGCTCTTTTCTGCCAATAACAGAACCCAACTAGAAGCAACTGCCAACCAGGCCATCTCCACCCTTCAAGCTTGGGCAGAGCATAACAACCTAAAGATCTCCCCAGAGAAAACCAATTCGATCCTACTAAAAGGCACCCTTGATTTGAGAAGACCACCCCAAATCAAGGTCAATGGTGTTACAGTAAAACTAAAAACAGAGCTTAAATATCTAGGTTTGATCTTAGACAAAAACCTTTCCTTCACTCCTCATCTAGACCAACTCAGGATTAAGATCAGGAAGTATGCTGCCCAAGTCTCAAGAGTTGCCCGGAAGGACTGGGGCTTAAAGAAGAGAACGCTGTCACTCTTCTATAAGGCAGTTTTCATCCCGGTTATCACCTATGCTTCTGGAGTCTGGTACAAGAAGGCCAATACCGTAGTAAACAGATCGCGCCTAGGAACTATCCAGCGCTCTCTTCTCCTTCTGTCCTCGCGTGCTTGTCGCACTGTCAGCACCCATGCGCTACAGGTCCTCACTGGACCTGGAGATTGTTCGTCATGGGTTGCTCTACCAAATAGCCAAAGGAAGAGCAGTTACTTGTGCAGGTTTCACCACTGACCCAGCAAATAATAGAAACGCTGAAAAGATGAGACTTAATGAACATCTAACAGACACCTGGCAAGAAAGATGGCAGACATCAACTAAAGGCGCTGTCACCAAAAGATTCCTCCCTGATGTCAGGGCCTTCTACCCCCTCACACCTGTCTGGTTTTCACCAGGACTCTATGCTACCTACCTCCTCACTGGACATGGCTCCTTCCAGAAAAAACTACATGACTTCAGAATTTCAGACTCACCCCGCTGCCACTGTGGAGAGGATCAGACGTGGGAGCACCTTGCCCACAGCTGTGAAATCTACGAGGACTTCAGGAGGATCCTAATAACAAAACTACGCTTCAACTACCAAAATCAAGAACACCTCACCCTACAGAATGAAGAAACTTACCGAGCTCTGACTCAATTTGCAATGGACTTATTTACCAGGCAGAAAGCACTACCACCACCTTAGTATCCGAATCAATAGGTCATAACAACCATGACTGCCAATTGTTGCTATTCATCATTGAGCCATGAATGCTAATGCCTTGGACCAACTTGCACAAGACTTGACCAGCAGTGCAATCAAAGACATGGTCCACACATACTTTGACAAATTCCTCATCATTGATTCCTGGACAAACTTTTCTCGACCAGACGTGACACATCTCATCAAGAAGAGGCCTAGCATCGATCCCTGGACTTGACCATTAATCTTGGACTCCCGGTTTTGACCACCCCCACTGTTCGTTCTGATGGACTACTGGACCAGCCTTCAGTCTGGATGCGACAAAGACTCACCAAATGGAGTCCCAATGACGGCACCTGAACTAGACCTTACTGAACATGACCCATCCACCATAGCAGCACTCACACTGCTGGATTTCCAGCAAGTTGTCGGCTGCAACTGACTGGCCGTGCTAGCTGTACCTACCCTGAACTTGCGGGGTATATCTCTCTCTCATTTTTTTTTTTTTTTTTCCGGCTTTCTTCTGTTTCCTGCCATCCGTTCTTTACTCCCCCTCCCTATTTTTCTCTTACAGAATGATTTTTTTTTTTTTTTTTTTTTTTTATTATTATTATTTTTTATTTTTATTTATTTTTTTTTTTGTGGGGAGGTGGTTTTCGTCCACCCGCCACCCCACTCTTCTCTCTGGTGAGGCGTTGGGCATGCCACACTGTCATCAGGGGCCATCTTCTCTATTGGCCCCTTTCTTCTGTTTCCTACCCTCCAGTCTTTTTGCCTTCCTCCCTTACTTTTCTCTTGCACAACGTTTTTTTTTTTTTTTTTTTTTTAGTTTATATATATATATATATATATTTGTGTGTGGGTGTGTGTGTATATATATTTTTATATACACACACACTCATGCCCCCACAGGTCTAAATCTAAAAACATCAAAATTACTGCCCGACCTATTTGGCCCTAGAACAAGTTATCAGCGAACAACCCTACGCTCTGTTAAAATTACAACCGTTGCTCAAGAAACAGCGATCATCTCATTCTTAAATCTGGTCCTAGCCACTGAAATCCCAGGAAAGTAGGTGGCAGGACCCGCCAGAGTACTCTAGCTACAGTGGTACACCCGGTCAGCCTCCCCGTGGCATGGTGTGGTAACGTCGGGTCCCACTAGGGGCTCGGCGGCTAATAGACCGGAGGAACAAAGGGCACAACACAATATACAGCACATGACCCCCACACACTTCAAATCTCTGGCCCCGATACAATGTACACCCGCGGAGATGGGAGAAATCCCAGGAGCCGTTAGACACTAACATACCTTATACCTTATACCTTATACCTTTAATACTAACTGTCTTTTGGCATATCATCAGGAGCGTTGAGAACGGATATGGGCCCCATTGAAACGTCTACTAGGCCAGAGAGCTTTTCCATGTAGGGGACTAGGACTCCATTTCCATCCCTACACAATCTCCATCAGCTTACCCACCTACTTTTGACCTATCTATGGTACTAACCTACGGCTGACTTCTTTCAATGAATTGCAAACCGAACGAATTACTCAGCAAGTGAGATTAATGATCTCTACTTTTGGTGTCTGTACCCCCTCCCCCCTTTGCAGTGGGATACAAGTTTCTCTTGTATCCAAATCTTTAACTTATCCGTTGCATTTTTTTAATAGGATCTCCTAAAAAAGCAGAATGTGTATTGAAAAACGAAGGTGAACAATAAGATCCATCAAAAATATCAAGACCCGTATCTTGGTCACTAAATTCACCATTTACAGCACAGCACAGCATTTTCTGTCTTGCATTGTCATACACTGAATTCTCCCAAAGAATATGTTCTCCCTGCGCAAACTAATTGGCCAGGTCTGAAAGAACGAAAGAAATGCATCAATCATATTTATCCTAGATACTGATCAACAGATGAGTCCTGGGGGAAATCTCAGCTGTCGTAAGTAGTCTGGTGTTTATATACCACGTACGTGAGGAGAAGACACGTGGCATGAAAACACCAAAGGGTGATGCCCATAGAAAGTTTTCTAAGCCATAGGGAATGGCCGGATGAAAAACCAGTTAGTATGACCTTTGATAAAATGTTACATTGAAATTCTTTTCCTTTTGGAGGAAAAATTTGAATCCGTTAATAGAACAATATACCTTAACAAGTTCTTTAGAGAGTATTGAACCAAATCTAAGTTAGATCAACTCATTCTTTTGTTTTTCTTTTTTATAACTACTACATTTTTTCCC
This sequence comes from Mastigoproctus giganteus, assembly GCF_048544385.1. Taxonomy (NCBI): domain Eukaryota; kingdom Metazoa; phylum Arthropoda; class Arachnida; order Uropygi; family Thelyphonidae; genus Mastigoproctus; species Mastigoproctus giganteus. The sequence continues at coordinate 21,927,133 of NC_143577.1, forward strand.
CTCATTTTAAACCTAATACTTCGATAGGTAGCGTAGTATATTTTCCAACAAAATCTTGCGAGATGCATTTTTACATCGAGAATAACTCGTGGTAGATCGAAAATACAGAAACTAACTCTTCACCGAAGAAGTAATGGCTGTTCATCAATAGAAGTTTGCAAGTTCCACGTTCCCCCGTTAAACATAACCTGAAATTGCTTGTAAGTTTTAAATAGAATTCATAAAGCTGTACTGAGAAGCCAACATCTAATATGTAGTTGAAAAATAAAAATAAACAACTCAATTTTTTCCACTCGACATCTTGTTTCAAACATAATCACTCAATCAGCGAGTTCCATCAACTCTCGCTGAACACTTAATATCGTAGAGGGCGCTGTAAGTCACTGGCTGTTTTATTTGGAGGCTGAAAGAGGAAGAAAGTTAGCGGACTTAAATGACATTCGACCAGAATCTCCCGCTGTTCCAATAAAAGAAATATCAATCTTTCCTCGAAGATACTAAATAATTGACGTGTCATAGTTCCAGGGGGACTCGGTCTCCTCGTGGATGTCTTCAAACCAATTTATAGTCTCATTTCCTTCTCTTTATATTTCCCTATTTTGTTCCGAGGTAGGTCCAACTCCAAAATTCTTTCGTGGTCTGCGAAGCTTGTAATTAAGGGGATGAAGTCGGGGACAGTGGCAGTTGACTGAAGGGTTGAAAAGGTAGTAGAAGACGCTGGTAAAACATTACTGTTTAATGCGCAGTGGAACAGGTACATCGTAAATGTACGAATGCCGGCCCGTGAAAACGTAATCTCATTTCTCTAGCTCATTCTCTTGTCTCATTGAGAATATCTTCTTTTTTGTTTACACTCCAAGACTCGCAAACGCAAAGTCTATTTTGCAGGACCGCGTTATTTTCCCACATAAGATGTATTCAACAATTCTTTTTCTACCAGAGTACACATTGAGAAATTTTCTGTTGAATCCAAAGTAAAAAAAATGCAAATCCACAGTTCGTAATGAATTATAAATGTTTTTCATCCCTTTTGAAATTCACCATTTTGTGCGAGTGTCAGTATTCGTCCGATAGATGTCGCGGATTTACTTGAAAATCCACCCTTAATAAAGTTAGCTCGTTGTCATAGCAACGCGTATAATTGTTTCGAAATGCGTTTAATTAAAGCTGACAGTGTTGGCTTATTTATTAACTTCTTGCATGGACTGCTCTAAATGTCAACGGATTTTTTATCATGGAACGAATCATTTCACCAACTCGGTCCACTAATACTTTGTGGGAATATTGAATCTTTCTCTCTCTTTCTCTCTCTTTATTTTTATCCCCAGTATTCATTTTCCCAGAATAGCAAGTTTCATTAAGTGAACACAAAAGATTTATTTCTTCGCTAGTCTCCTCTCAATTTTATTTCTCTCTATTAATCCTTCCCTCTGGGTCCAACGAGGGATTTTGTTTTCTCTCTTATGAGAAATCGGAGAACAGCTTTCATTTTTTTTTCTCCTTTCAAAGCTCTCCAAAATTTCGCTTCTTTCCTTTTACTTTGTGCAAGGCTCAAGGGGTTGAATTTTTCTCAGCCTGGTCTGTGCTTGTTGCTTCTACAGGGATGGGATACACTTAAATAGAAAGGGTGCTAGAATATTTGCTGATGCTATCGAGGCAGAGTTAGGTGGGTTGGAAAACTGCTAGCTTGGGGGCGATACAAGGACTAATAGATTAACAGTAGCCACTGGCAGAGGTGAAGGTGATTCTTGCACTACTTATATTGAAATACAATTGAGCAGCAGCCTGGAAAGCAAGGCAATGGGAATTTCCAGGACTACTGGGAGTCATAGTGGAACAAGTAAATACATGGGTTGTGTTAGGATAACTAAGAATAGAAACAGGTGCATGTATACTTGCGTGTACATCAATACTAAAAGTATAGTTAATAAATTCGATGAGCTTGAAGTGCTAGTCAAGACATCAAAGACAGATATTGTTGGGATATCAGAGACGTGGTGTCACACAGATATAAGAAATGCCAAACTGGAATTTGGGGAGTACAATGTATACAGAAAGGATAGACAGGACAGGAAGGGAGAAGGGGTTATGCTATTAGTTTAACTTCTGTTTCAGGGAAATTAATGGAGGCACTGGTTAAAGAAGCACTGCAGGATTATCTACACAACCACTTCAGTTATAGCTTGGACACAGCATAGGTTTGTTAAGAGGAGGTCTTGTCTGACCAATTCGATTGGATACTACAGTGTGGTCGCAAATGAACTGGTTGCAAAGAATAATTTTGATATTATATACTTGGATCTTAGAAAAGCTTTTGATACTGTTGCACATGGAAGACTGCTGCACAAATTGGAGCAGTGTGGCATTGGAGGCATATTGCTGCTATGGATAAAGGGGTGGTTGAGGGGGAGAAGACAGAGAGTGGTAATCAATGGACACTGCTCTTCATGGACTAATGTTATTAGTGCAGTCCCTCAGGGTTCCGTGTTGGGTCCATTATTGTTTTCTGTATTTATAAATTATATTGATGATGGTACATCAAGCTTAATGTCCAAATTTGCAGACGATACGAAGGTTGGCAGGGTTGTTAAGAACACTAATGACAGTGCACTGCTGCAACAGAATCTGGAAAGGTTGAGCAGATGGGCTGAGAGGTGGCAAATGAAGTTTAACATTGACAAATGTAAAGTACTACACATGGGAAACAACAACCCCAGAGCAACGTATCAACTCTGTTGTACTACACTGACAGTGGTAGAGAATGAAAGGGACCTGGGGGTGGTTGCGCAGGCAGATATAAAGTTCTCTGAGCAGTGAAGACAGGCTGCAAGAGTAGCTCATGGTGTCTTATCAATGATATACAGGAATTTTTGTAGCAGGGATAGGGAGGTGATTATTCCCTTGTATAAGGCAATGGTCAGGCCACACCTAGAGTACTGTATACAGGTCTGGAGGCCTCATTTCAAGAAGGATGTAGAGCTGCTGGAACGAGTACAGAGAAGGGCAACAAGGTTAGTGAACGGAACGAAGGGTTGCTCTTACGAAGAAAGGCTTAAGCTTTGCAAATTACAGTGTCTGGAGACTAGGTATATCTAGTCTCCAGAACTTGACAAACATTTGGGCAGAACTTGACAAACATTTAGAGCGAGTGGATGGGTGAAATAAGGTTTTTTTTTTTTTTTTTTGTTTTTTTTTTTGGCTGATGGTATATAAGCTTGTTTTTTTGCATCTTGTGCCTTTGCTAATGATAATTTCATTGATTTTGTTAATTTCTGATCTCTGCGTGATACACCAACTGCCTTTCATCAAATTGCCATATACACTGGTCTACCAGTAATATCCGGACACCCCTCCATGGAAGGGAAAACAGGTCCTATGCATGCAACACGTCACAGTACCTGCTATAAATATGCACACTGGGCTTCGAGCAGACAATTGCAAAAGTGGGCATGCAAGATGACACGTTCAACAGAATTACCTCAACAGAATTGATCACCTCAACAAACACTAGACGTCGATTAACGTCGTGTAAGGAGCGCGAATCCTGGACTGTAGAGCAGTGGAAAGCAGTCCTACGGACAAATGAGTCGAGGTTTGCACTCTACCAATCTGATATCCGTTCCTGGCGAATGTCAGAGGAACAGTTCCTTCCTCATTGTATCCTCCCAGCAATGAAGTTTGGTGAAGGCAGTGTCATGGTATGGGGCTCCTTTCACGGTTTGGCTTGGTTCCATTAGTCGTTATCGACAAAACCATGAATGCTGTGCAATACCAGAACAGTCTGGACAATTATGCACGTCCAATATTATGGCAATACTTCTGGGAAGGCCCATACTTGTATCAGCAATAACAGAGTGATTCCAGGACATGGGTGGAAAAGTTGGATTGGCCAGCCCAGAGTGCTGATCTGAACCGTATCGAGCATCTTTTGGATGTATTGGATCGTGAATTGGGTACCTACACGTCGAGATCGTCCAAAGAACAAGGCCGAACTGGTGACTGCGTCAAAAGCAGAGTGGAGGAACATATCACGTGACATTTATAAAAAGCTAGTTTAGAGTATGCCACGAAGATTGAAGGCCGTCATAAAAGTAAAAGGTTTCAGCACAAATCATTAAATGATACAACAAAAGCTCTTTTTTAGTCTAAATGCAGGTGTCCAGATATTAATGGTAGGGCAGTATAGGCTAGAACTTGGTCCTAAACAATGCTGAGATAGGATCTGGTAGTCAGGATGTGTTCAATGGGGATCAGGGAACCCAGTGGGGTCTATATGCTGAAGTGTTGATGAAGGTCGCTCAAACAACTAACATTTTGGCTCATGAGTGTACATACAACACGAATAGGTACCATAAAAAATTTTAAAAATTCAATTTAATGTCAAAAAATGCAGTTGAGTCTAAAAAAATCAAGAAATGTTGCCAACCAGCTAGGAATTCGACTTAATCTTCATAAACTAGAATTTTATAACTTAGCACAACTCATCATTCATGTTAAAATTTCTTAAATCCATTTGAGTCAACAGTGTTGTTCCTAACACAGATGACTCGAAATACCATACTACAAATAAATTCCAGTAATTACTTATCGATAAGGAAATACGATTTCTGCGAAGTAGCGCAATATCAAGACAACTAGTTGTGAACATGTGAAGATCATTAAAAAGGAATTCGAATTACGAAGTTATAGTTTCCAAATATTAATCAATGCTGCATTTAGAGAAGCGTGTTCAAGTCTTGAGTACTCATCTAAGGAGAGACATTGAGTTCTTTGAGAGGATCCTTATAAGGACCATAAGGGTGATTATATAAGGTTTTGAAAATGAAGAATAAATATGAGATATTGGGGAGATCTAAAAGACCAGACCTTAGGAGATTTACGTTTGTTGTGTTTTCGATTACTGGAATAAACCTTCGTTGAGGACGAAACCCCCTTATTAAACGGGAGGGTTTTAGGGCGATCCCTCCCCTTATACCTGCGCAAATAACTGTAGGCGGTCAACTTTCACGCAGGAACTCGAAACAGATTTCATCCGATGTCGTCAACCCGATGATTTCTCTTGCGGCCACGGCACGCTGACATCAGCCTTCGTATTACTTCGCCTTTTTCTATCCGACAATAAAGTTTCCATGACAACGAAGCGTGTTTGTCAAAGTTTCGGGCCGCTGCATCGTGATAACAGCGTCCGATCGCCGGCTACAATATTGGCCTGTTGCACACCGGCAATGGAAGCTGAAGAGATTTCTGTGCAAGGGTGGAAATTCTGCTCTGTAGCTTTTGGAGGATAAGAGCCAGGAAAACGAGAGTTATCCCAAGTGTCCTGGGGTAATTCCAGTGCACGTGACTGAAGTAGAGAAACAAACATGGCCAGAGTTCAAAGTTGAAATATTTAGTCGATGGAGAAGCTGGATTGGCGCTTAAAGTCGAAAAACCGCGTTTAAATCGATGATTTACCATCAAACTATTCTCTGGTAGTATCTTAAACACCCAGTGGAGATACCCACTTAAATACCCTCTTAAATACCTACTTAAATACCTACTTAAAGTAAAAAGGTATTTTATTTTCTCCTTTCAGACAAAGTCAATATCGAAATGAGGTCAAAGCTTCTTCTTTTCTAACTGCTCCTGTAATCCTCCAAAGTACCATTAAGTAGAGATTTTGTTATGGTAGATGGACGCGCATTACATCTGTTGACTTGTATATAGAGATGACTTTTCTGGGAGTAATATTTCTCTGGTACTCTCAGGGAACGCGATACCACTAGGCCAAAAGAGTTCCGCTGATATGGAAAACATTATTTGCTGAACACAGAAGGCCAAACTCTGTTCTCTACAGCTTTATGGGGTTGTTTTGGATGTCTGGGGAGGAAATAAAATGAATGTCCAGCACTGAGTTAGTCGATATGCAATTAGGACCCTAAATGTTTGCCGTTCCCCATAAATAAGCAAATATTTCTCCATTGACGCATATTTTTTTTAATTAAAAGTGCGTTGTGCAATACCGTGGCAACTTCTGGTGAAGTCACTCCATAATATGACATCGAGGCATTTAGTAGCAGTCCAAAGAAAAACAGGAACACAATGGTAGCAAAACGACATTGGAAGATTTCTTGAGACTGCGACTATCTCAAGTATAAATATTTGTTTTGGAGATTCTCTGGGGAACTCAACTTCCAACGTATAAAGAACATGCAATTAACCAAATGATGTTTGATACCACGAGGTCTTTGGGAATTGGATATCAAAGAAACAATTGGCTTCTAAACTTAGAGGATTTCGACTGAGATATAAACAAAAATCAAAACCATAAATTCAACCACCTTAAAGTTATACCCAACAACGAAGACATTCCAGGATTCCAAAGTTGAGATGATTGCGGGTTCGAACCTCCACTGAACTACCCAATTTAAGATACACTCTTCCATCTGGTAGACTTGTTTTTAAGGTAAACGTTTCTTCCGGAGTGTTCTCAATGCATTTTTGGAGAAATTATTTGGATCCAGATAATTTGAGTGCTCAGTGTATCTATCAAGCCAGATATTTTTTTCTTTCCAACGCTCTGACCTCTTTAATATTTAAGACCCTATTAATTTAAGGAATCTCTATTTAAAGGAAAGAAACTTGAAAGCGCTTCTTCTTTCTGATGAATGGCTAATGTTGTCTGAGATGTTTGTTGCGCATATATGAGAGATAAATAATGCACCACCATCTTGTTGCGTTGTCGATGCGCAGTGGGGTTTGGAATGCGATTAGTATTTGGTATAGAACGTTCTTGCAGACGGATGATAACAAGATTCATTAAAAAGAATGCGCTCGCCTGGTTTGGCCACAAAATAAAAGCTCTTTGTCTCCAGTTATCTCATGAGTTTTCGAGTTCCCATTAGGAATAGGAAAAAATGTCGCTCACGAAGATTCAACGATACTTGGATGTCCTTGCTAAAGTCGTTTGATTGTTTTTTATTAGATTGTCTAACTGTGGTAACTTGTTGTTGTAGGGTTTTGGAGCATCAGCGACTAAGCCATATTGCTCCTTGTATTTTGTCTGCAATGACGCATGACTTGTTCTATTAAGAAAAGTTAAAGAGTAAGAGAGGTGGACGTCAATTCGTTGGCAAGATTTGTCTCCCTTCTTTAAAACTTGATGAATCCAGTTGTGTATGGACGTAAAACTGTCCTCGTCATCAGGATATAGAGAATTGTAGAAATCAAGATGACACCATTAAGTTTAAAACAGCAATACAATCAAGCCACGAGAGATGAGTCACCAATAGACACTAATGCTCCTAAAACTCAATAACAACAACAACTGGTAGGCCATTGAAATTTGCGCACGCCCATGTCTTCATTTTGGGGTCTCAACTTCAAAGCAACAGTATAAATATTTTGAATAAGAGTCTTTTATTGCATCAGGACTGAACAAATTTCTTTTCCTCTGCTATCCACACAATCATCCCAACCATCAACTTATTTTTCCAAGCCCTTGAGTATTCTTGCAGAGAACTGGAGCGGCACTTCTTAAAAAGAACTTTTAACAAAAAATGCTTTTTCAACATCCATAAGTAATTCTAAGACATTAACCAGTTGCCATTCTTTAAGGGTCTTCATTAGATCAAAGCTATATTTTTTTCTTTCCTCACCTTTTGGATGGAGAAGATTGCAGTTAGGAAAAGGACAAATTGTTACTTGGAGAATTTGTTTCGTTTGTCCGCATCCTAAACTGCTGTTTTTCACCCAGATACTACCATCCTTATGTCTCGTTCAGAAACGAGATTTGGACTGGTTGTCCTGGAACGTCCATGGACTCTAGAATATTGGTAGAAGGCGCTATAGAGGCAGTCCGATGGTATGGAGCAGCTTCACCTAGTTTATACTTGGTCCGCTGGAGGTATTGCCTGAAACCATTAAGTCCATGACCTGCTTTGCGATTTGGACAATTATCTGCTAATTAATGAATGCTTTACAAATGCGGTCCAATGGTATGGGGCAGCTTCAGCTAGTTTGTACTTGATCCGTTGGTGGTGGTGGTGCCTGAAACCATAAAGTCCATGGCCTACTGTGAGGTTTGGACAATTACGTGCTACTTTTACGGTGGCAGTACTATGGAAACGGGCCCTATCAGTATCAAAGAGGTGTCATACTTCGCTGTATGATACAAAGTGGACATCGAAGGGTTGGAGTTTCCAGCTAGCAGAGCACACCTCACCCCCATTGAACGTTTGTGATACGAATCGTAGCGCTTCATTAGGTTGGCCTTACTCCAGTCCAGGTCCAGAAGCTGGGTTCCTGGAGGAAGAGGCGAATTCTGAGTTTATTTGATATGAAACTCAAAGAGGAATTTTCTAAAGGCCACAGATAAGAAACCTAACTTTAGAGGAGCAATTTGAAGAAATGCTGATCATAGTTAATAGTGATGAAACAGGATGAATGATTTTACAAGATATAAAAGAGATCTAAGAAGACACCAGGAAAGGTGGAAAGCAAAATTGTTGAGAGTAATCTCCAACATCTTTTCGTAATGGAAATGGACACATATGGCATAACACGTAATAGAAAAGACCATAAAGTTGATCTGAGATTAAAAGATCTGGAATTTATTCTGATGTGGTGAATCTGCATAAGTGTTCAACTATGTGTTAAAATTCTGTTTTTAATATTATTTTTTTTTAACTAGATCTTAAGGTCTGGTAAACCGTATTAAACTGACCATAAGATCCACTTTTTTCTTTAAAAATTCTACTTCCTTCTAAAAACTTAGTCTTTCAAGAAGGATAAAATCAGTAGTGCCCTTGGTGGTACTGAAGATATGACTCCCTCGTTTAAGAAAGAAAAGTTCATATCATAATATCTGCAATGAAAACTTTCAGAGTAGCGAGATTTTGGGATTGGACAGCACCTACCACATTCGCTTGCGAATTTGCGTTTCTATTATATGCATTAAAATATTTTTTTTTTTCCAAAATTCGTATTCTCAAACCTGGATGCGTCTCTTATGGTCCGGTACGTTCTGTAGTCGGGCAAATACGGTAAATAAAATTATAAAAAATTGAAAAAAAAAAAGTGTTTCTTTTTGATGACATAATTCTTAGTTGATATAAAAAAAGATGGATGTGAATTTTCAACTCAACGTATCAAATATCGAGAAGATGATTAGAAAATACCCCTTTCTCTCGTTCTACTGGATTCAATTTTCAGGCATGTATTATTACTTATAATAATAGGCCTGGAAAATTGAATTGGCAGAAATATAGATCCTAAAAATGGTTATTTAGGGAGTAAGAAACTGGAGGACACACGAGTTTCTTGAAATTATGGCAGAGACCAAACCAAGCTCTTAGAAATGCTCATAAAGAGATTCTGTGATCGTGTTTGAAGAAATACAAGTTGTTCATTGTGTATTACGATGCGTGTTTTGTAATTTTTTTAAACTTTAACTCGAGGAATGTTTTTTCCTCTTCTCCAACCATTCATTGTAAAAGAAACCTGCAGGGGCACAGTTTATTTGTGCATAAAGAGAGAACAAGTAGAGAGCGATGTTCTTCTCCTGCGAATCCATACAATTGCCACTGTAAACATCGCTCTGATGAGACAAGGAAATAATTTCCTGTCAGGTCTTTCAGGGTGAAATAGGAGACGGGTTGGATGTGGGAAATGAACTGACAGTTGGGGAGGAACATGAGAGGGGCTTGTTTTTGAAAAAGAGTCGATCGAAATAGGCTGTGCTGACAGACCAAAAATACCTCTTCGCGTCTTTAAAATAAGTTCTTAGAAATTATAATTGAACAGAGTGGAGCTTTACTCAAAATGGAAACAGTTTTTTTATTATTCTTTGGAAAAGAAAACAGGTTTTAAATAATAAAAATATTAGAATAATTTAAATCATTAGAATTGTAAAAAAACAATCTTCAAATTCTCTTAACCAGATTAACTCCAACATTACGTAACCTCCATATTTCTATAAAATGCATTTCATACAAAAATGTACACGGCTGCTCAAAAGTTAAGGAACAAGCACACACAAAAAAGCGAAATACTTTCAAAAATAAAAATAGAACAAAATATGCGCTAGTAGAGGGGATATATATATATATATATATATATATATATATATATATATATATATATTTTTTTTTTAGTGTGTGTATGGTATTTTATATAGGACGGATATCTGAACGCCAGTTCAACTCAGCCTTGGTACTCTGTGATGAATACAGAGCTCTGTAAAAGGCCAGATGTGTGTGTGTGTGTGTGTGTGTGTGTGCAATGTGTTGTTTCTGGCCGTTTTGTCACCAGGTAGGCGATCATCTGGAAAACCTGCCCAGTGTCCGTCTATACCACGGGGAGGTGGGCCACAACTGTGCATGTACCAGGGACACCCTCCTCGGAACCCTCTGGTTTACCAACTCTCACTGCCCTACTATCAGAGCAAAAATTAAAAAAAAAATAATAAATAAATAAAAATAAAAAGTGAAATAATAATATAAAAAAATAAATAAGAAATAAAAAAAAATTTATTTAATTTTATAATAAAAATAAAATAATAATAATAATAATAATAATAATAATAATAAATAATAAATAAAAAATAATAAAATAAATAAAAAATAAAAAAATAATAAAATAAAATAAATAAAAATAACAAATTAAATGAATAATAAAATAATAAAATTAAATAATAATAATAAATAAAATATAAAAAATAAATTAAATAAATAAAAAATAATAAAATAAATTAAATTAAATTAAATTTTTTTTTAAAAATAGTGCCTTTATAGACATATGTATCTCTAATCCCACATGCCAGCAGGAGTCTCCAGTGGAAAGGCTAGGAGGTATTCTGTAGTTGAGTGAGAAGGCATCTCCAGAGATCAAAAACATGATGAGCAAATTCTTGCAGGGAGCAGAAATTTTCTCTGGTGCTCAGGAAGTTCGACTCATTGGATAGTGACGCCAGTGGAGAGAAACAGGTTCTGTCGAAGATTTGAGCATTGATGGCAGTGGTACAAAATATGTTCCCAATTTTCTGGGGCGCCACAAGAACAGAGAGGTGATTCAGCAAGGTTGAAAGTGCAAGTTTGGCATTAAGGGAGCCATGACCAGAGAGTTGGATAATTTATTTATAATGGACCATTGAAAGAGATCTTACATGATTAAATTGGCAGTACTTTCAAGAGAGGCACGGGAATTGCCCTGGATCAGCAGGGTGAGATCGTCAGAATAAGCCAATTTGGATGTAGAAGGGATAGTTTTAAGGAGTCAATCGTCAAGAACGATGTTGCAGACGATTGGTCCCAGAACAGAGCCCTGGGCGCAACTCCTGGTGACAGAGTAGTCAAGTCATCCTCTGAGCGATCAGACGGTAGCAAATTGTCCAAGACAGTGTTGATGGTGTCCTTCCAGGTGAGAGTTTCGGTGCCGTTTGCAGGTAACGAACAATAAACAACAGGAGAATAGGATTTGTTCCTCGTGAGGCGATAAACAAGGCCTCATAGGTCCCGATTGCCAATAGAAGTAACCAAGTTCTGCCAAGATTTTATTTTACAGGTGGTGATGTTCGGAAGTATTGTCTTTTGAAAACCTGATATTCTGTTTTAAGACTTTCGAAGTCAGGAGGTAACCAGCTCCTGCGATGTCGTTAGTGAACACGCCTAGCCCGATGCACTTGCTGGCGAAGCAAAGTAAGTTCCCAATTCCACCATGGAGTGGAATGGAAGGACTGAACTTTCTTTTTGGCTGCTTTATTACAGGCACGAGAGAGAGCATCATTATCGTAGAAAGCTAATTCAGAAGCTGTAAATTGACGGATGAAGTTTATGGTTTCAAGTGAGAAGTCAGGGTTGATTGAGTGATCAAACCGGTTCCACATGACGCGTCGCAACTGTCCAGTCATTAATGTTTGAAGAAACAATTTAGGACGTAACGGTGATGTCTATATTTTTTTTCGCCATTTAGAGAGTTGAAGGTAGGTGAGCCGGGTTTATTTAGAACGAGAGGGGTGTTTATGTACGACGATCAGCTGTCTGTGTTTCCTTGATCTCTACTCCCAAATTCCTTTGCCCTTGTGGGTAGCACGTTTGGTAGAATCACCGTCCTCCCAACACCAAGTGGAAAAGACCTGAGGTCGAGTCCCATCGATGAGAGGAGGAATTTTTATGAGCTTTTTTCACAACGTGATGGAGTTAGTAGGTCTCAGGGGAGAGTATCATGGTTTTTTCTCCCAGAAACTCGGGTTTTTCGTCAAACAAACAGAAAATCGACCACAGAACACACGCAATTGGCCAGTGACGGCTCGTTAGCACACTTCTGCAGTTTTCAATCGAAATCTGTCCAGTCTTGGTCTTCTTCCATTATTAAGATCCATGAAAATGAATGTCTCACTAACATTTCATAATAATCCAGTAAACTGTAATTTATTTACATTTTTGTGCCAGTTCCTTAACTTTTGAGCATCAATATATTTTCAGAAGGTTCTGGATGTCTCAATGTTTTTGTTTACTTACCTTCTTAATTGCTCTCCACTTATTTACTTAGTCTCCTAACTAGAAAAATTCTTCTTGCTATGATAACAGTATTTTGAAACCAGCCAGCACGAGATAATAAAGGTCCCCTTCTTAGTACACTCATAATTTCTTTTATACGGATGACTGCTTATGCTTTAGTGAGGATCGCTCATTAAGAAATGACACAAAGACAAACAACGCCTTTTTAGAGCGGTTTGGTAACATCCTCCCGAAATTTTACTGAATCCTTAAAAGACAGACTTTGCTTAAAGCCAAATGTTTCTTAGAATGTAGTAAGGAGTTTAATGTTGAAGGGAATCTGCTTGTATGAATTTAAAATATTTTCCAAATGAATGCGCGAATTTAAACAACCACTTCAAATTATTAGAGGAGTTATACACTGAGTGGGTACTTTATTAGATACACCTACTTAACAGGATTACATCCCCAGCCCTCAGAACAGCCAGAATTCTTCGCGCCATGGACTCAAACAGGTCACATGCCAGATGAATGCTGGTCCATGTTGATTTAACTGCTTCCCATAATTAGATGGTTGCAGATTCTGGAGATCTCGTTCCACCACATCGCATAGAGCTCAATGATTTAGATCTGGTGGCTGCAAAGGCCATCGCAGTAGTCTGCAGTGGTATTTCTGGAACCAGTTCTGTACAATTCTGGCCTTGGGACATGCGCATCATCCTGTTGCAAGAATCAGTCGCAGATGGATAGATTGCAACCTCGAGTGGATGCACTTTCATTGTTCACACCTGGTAAGATGGGTCCATGAACTCGTGCTGTTTTCACCATATTGTGGTACTCCCATCATCATGAAACAAAAGGAACCGGGGTTCGTCAGACCACACAACGTTTCTCCAATCCTCCATTATCCAGTCTTGGTATTCCTGAGCACAAAAATACCAAGATTAGACTACCATGTCTTGCCCAATCCCTCATTGAATTTCACACATATAGCATCCCAATGTCCACGTGCTTTATATCACACAACACGAACACTTGATGCTGTTAGCGAAGGAACAATCCATTTCGTGAAAAGGGTATGCAATAAAGTGTGCCTAATAAAATAGCCACTGAGTGTAGATAACTTTTATATCCTTATAGCTATTCTTTTTTAAATTTATTTTATATTCAAATCAAAATAAAGATTTAAAAATCTTTAAAATTATTTGATAAAAGATTAATATTATTATTATTATTATTTTATATTAAATAAAGATTTAAAAATCTTTAAAATTATCTGATAAAAGATTATTATGATTTTATATTATTCAACCAGTAGTTTGAAAGCTACTTTATTAGCTGCGATAGTGCCGCCATCTACCATTGACAATGTGAACTAATGTGATTTTTATCGATATTTCACGTATAAAACAAAATTATGATGTATTAATATTCTTTACTCAATCATTTCTATGGCAGTATGAATCCAGCACTGATATTAAGATTTGGCAAGGCAAACAAATACCTTGTGTGGCTCATTTGCATAATGATTACCACACGCAGTCACGTTTACTAGTTGCTGCCTTGGCCGTTGCATTTTTGGACATCTTTCATCAATAATCCACTTGTTTACACAAGCTACCTTCTATTAATTTTGTTTCTTCCAATTTAATAATTTTTATTAACTCCCAAAAAGCAATTTAAGTTTGATAATTACTCAGCGATAGTCGCAGCTCTTTATACACTCTTCGTGTTTATTTATGTTTCTCTTTGACATTTTTTTCGTGACATATTATCGATCGTTATTCAAATTAACGAAAAATACTTTCACGTTCTTATTTGAAAGCGAATTTAAGAGAGAACACAGCATGGGATGAAAAACTAACCCACAGTATATAAAAGATATAAAAGAACACGTTTTTTTTTTGTGGTAAAGAGATATCCATAAAAAGTAATTTTAACACGTAGACATTTGAATATGTTTGAAAAATTCTAGGAGTGGTATTTATTTGGATAAATATATATTTTTTTCTCTGTTAGATGTGCGAGAATGGCAGAGCAATGAGTGAACATTACATTTTATTTGAGTTCGAGTCTTGTCGATGAAGTGAGGAATTTTTATGGGACTTTTTTTTCACTAGCTGAGTTAGTCAGTCTCAGGCGAGGATAGCGTGGTTTTTTACCCCCGGAAACTCTGGTTTTACATCCAGCAAATGTAAGTGCGTCTTCATCAAGGACCCCCCCAGTTATAATCTTCTTTATAATCCATGCAGATCCTCTATCCCTTTACTAACCCTAGTTCATTCCTTTTGGTGTGGGATTTGTAATTTATCTAAGAGCATGTGACAAACGTTTGAAGTGTTTTGGAATATTGTTATAATTTTTTTATTCCTCTGATGAAGGTTTGGTGTAGTGTACATCCGAAACGTCGCTTCCTGCATTATTAAAATCTTAATAATGGCTGATAATACATTATAAACATTCAGAAGGGGACAGAAAACCTTCGGCCATCAACATGGGGGGAGTCTTACGCACTAGGAGAAACAACACCAATAAATAAGAAGCGATCTCCTTGCCTTAAGTACATATCTAAGATGTGCTCTCCTCTGGCAAGTAGCCCAGATCCCTAGAGTATTTTCCTCAGTGTTAGCACGAGCTTTACATCGACACCAGCCATTGCAGGAATGCACAAACACTCTTGGCTACTAGATACTTAAGGGGATCTACAATTCCCTGGTGAGATATTGCAATTCTTATCTCTTTCTGTAGCGCCTATTAAGTATTCGTTAACGTAGGGCAAAAGGCGCCTTTTGAATAAATAATTGGCACAAAATTGAAATGCATTTCTTATCAAATATGTTTCTTGTTCTTTGAAATATCTCTGGTGCAGGTTCTAGGTGTTTAATAGAATTTTTAAGACGTTTCCCGACACGAAAATACGCCTGTGAAACCAATTATTCGCACATATCTTGAAAAATTTACTTTATTTCCTTTTCCTGGCTGTCATACAAGATGGCTTCGCGATTTATCTTTTTCCGCGCATGCGCAATTTTCCCATTAACGTAGCAGATCAACACATTTATTTTAAAATGTGCAAATACTAGCTTCATTTCATGTTTATTGATTCCAGAATAATAATTTGATTAAGAATCCCAACAGGATGTCGTTTTTATTGTTTATTTCTAAGCAATAAAAAAGTAATTTATCTTTTTAACGTAAGCTGCAAATACCTTTCACGCTTCTCGTATTTTCTCTTCTAGTTTCTGAAGAATAAATTTAGTTTTATTTTCATAAAATGTTAGAATCTTTTCGCTGAAGATAAAATATTATTTTTAGGCATAAATAATCCTTAAAAAAAGATCGCTGTTCTCTCCTATCAAATAAACATTGCACTATACGTTTTCTTTTTAGAATAAATCAAGGTTACGTTTCTGATCGATAGATGGCGCCACGCAATCATGTCTCGCTATGTAATCGATAAATGTGAAAACCAAAGGCTTTTTGGAACATAAAATACAAAAAACCAATAATGGAAGCATCTGTTACAGATGGAAAATTTCCTGTTTATAAAATATTTATTGGAGATTGTACTGTACAAATAAAATACACGTTTGTTGTACACCTCAGAGCAATAATAATTATTATGTTTGAGCTGTCAGGGGTTTGACAACTTAGAATAGAAAGCTGCCATCAAGCTTTTGGGTTTCTAATGGAGACCGTGGTCTGGGACTATTTATAGGGGGTTTTGGAGAAAGAGGAGGGTGAGTTATAGTTTGTGTTCAGAGAGATGGGTAATATGGTTAATCGTGATGGTTTTAATTTAAATAATAGGGAAAATATTGTAAAGATAAAATCATAATTCTCTTGGTTTACTTAGAAACAAAAATTTGATTCCAAAAGCCTAAATCTAACAATTATTCTTGATTTTTTTAATGCTGCTTTTGATATTCAGAAAGGAAAGAAGGTAAGATCATGATTTTCTTTTTTTTTAAATTGTTTTTGTTAAAATTATTATGGTTTTATTTAATGTCTTTTTAACCATCAAATATTTTGATCACCATTCTTTGATGGAAGCTGCTAATTTCAGATTCGAAATTTCGAAATGAATTATTTATATTAGAGCAAAAAAGGATTTAGAAATCAATATTGTTTAACGAATACTGGAAAAATAAACATTTTGTTTTGATAATATACACTCGTGTGTCAAAGATAAGAAATTCGAATTTTTCTATTATTGACAGAATGGTTTTTTTCGTCACCTGAGACTCATCTGGATCATCTCAATTCAAGTCCCTCTTGAGTAGTTGATGTGCCAGAATTCTTAACAATAACATGTTGCAATGCTGATTTCGGATGTGCAGCTAGTTTTTTCTCTACTACCTCTCAATTCGCGAGATATTTCATATTTTAGTTTTTATATGCTTAGATTTTGGTCTGTATGTTTATATTAGTAGGAATCCAACTTGAGAAATTTTGCAGTCAGATATGAAGTTTTCTGAGCAGTGCAGACAGGCTGCCAGAGCAGCTCATCGGGTCTTGTCAATAATATACAGGAATTTTGCTAGTAGGGATAACTGATGATTATTCCCTTCTATGGGGAAATAGTCAGGCCACACTTTGAGTACTGTATACAGGTATGGAGGCCTCATTTTAAGAAGGATGTAGAGCTGCTGGAACGAGTACAGGGAAGGGCAACGAAATTGGTGAGGGGAACAAAGGGGTGCTCTTACCAAGAAAGGCTTAAGTTCTGCAAATTGCAGCGGCTGGAGACTAGGAACCTGTGAGGTGATCTGATTGAGGTGTATAAGGCTTTGAATGGGTTGAGCACGCTGAAGTCTGATGGGATTCTTCCACTTGTTCAGATTACGAATCTAAGGGGGCATAAATTCAAATTGAGGAAAGACAGTTGTAGAATAGATGTGCGGAAATTTGCCTTTACCAGCGAGTGGTTGATTGCTGGAACAAACTTCCATCTGTCGTTGTGGAAGTTGATAGCTTAAATGAATTCAAGGCTGAGCTGGACAGGCTGGACCGGCATTCTCATATATGCCTCACTAATTATATACCATATATGAGGAATTGGAAAACTGTAAATCCTTCAAAAATGTTTGTGAATAATTGGATAAAAACAGAGCAGACAACTGCCAAAACCTTGATCGAGAATTTATCGCAGATAATCTTGAACCCGTTAGTGAGGAAGACCAAAATTTTTTATCAAGTATTTCTACCATGGGGAAATGTTACTAACGAAGGTGAAAGTCCGATATGAAGGGAAATTGTTGATGAACATTGAGAGTCTCTTGATCTTTTTAAAAGAAAAAGAAAACCAAAAAATTGCCCATGTTTGTACCTACTTTATTATGACACCTGTTAAAATTTCATAAAAATTTGCATTCGGCCAAAGGTTAATAAAAAAAGTTTGGACAAATCATTGGCAGGAGTGGGCAAATGAAGTCGGTTGCCAATATCAGTGAGAAACGTTTCCTTGAAGAAAAGTTGTCCTGCTATTGCACTACTTTAAACAGATATCAATAATAGGTCTTTGCCTCTTATTTAAAAGACAAGACACTGCAGCGAAAGCGTCTTTAGGGATTTGTTGATTAATCATCAAATATAAGCCGGTCTATTTTAAAGAAATGCCTGATTAATCTTGATTATACTTCGATATTAACAGAGTAACATTGTTTGTTAGAAGCACAGTACACGGAAACTCATTGTGGCTATGCTGTATTCCAATAAAGTAATGTTTCCATTACATTTTTCTCCATAAATTTTCGTGAATAATTGTCCTGGCCTTTCCTTACTTAAACTAGTACGTTCCTCTCTCAATCAGAACAGAAAAGTTATTGTTTTAGGTGGTGCAACACTCGAGCAACTCGTTGCAATAAAATGTATAACACTGATACTAATTCGTCAACGTTTGGTAGATAGAAGTAGGTAGAAGCTAGTTCCTTGTTCTTTACCTGTAGAGATCCACATAGTCCTGGTTCAATTTTTTTCCATGTGAATATGGCTGTTGCGAATGTGAGTTCACCCCTGAAACTCTGGTGTTCCTTCTCTGTCCCTCCAACATATTAAATTCTTCCCTCTGAGGAAGAAACTCTCCAATTGTCCTGGAAACCTTCAGTGTTATTAAATAAATACTCTTTCATGTACAACGACAGAAGTTGAACCGTGATATTTTACAAATACTTTACGGTCAGAGGGAGTCCAGGAGTTAAATTGCGTGCAAAATGAAATCACAATTAAATACACTGGTGTGCAAAACTTAAGGACCAACACTATTTCTAAAGGTTACAACCACAAAATCTTTACTTAAGGTATTCTTTACTGATGAGAGTAGATTCAGTCTCAGCAGCGATTCTGGACGTCAGCTAATCTGGCGAGAGGTTGGCACACGATATCACCCCGCAAACATCACTGAAAGGGATCGATATGGTGGTCGAGGTGTTCTCGTCTGGGGAGGCGTTATCTTCGATGGACGTGCACAACTCCAGATACTGGAAGGCGGTACTGTACTGAGGTAATCGTTCCCCATGTGCATCTGCCATTGGCCCGAGTTCGTGTTTATGGATGATAACGCCACACCCCATCGCACTGCAGCTGTTGATATGCTTCTGGAAAGTGAGGACATTGTTCGTATGGATTGGCCTGTCGGATCTAAATCCCACCGAACACATGTGGGACGCTCTGGGGAGATGCCTAGCGGCACGTCCACACCCACCAGAAAATGTTCACCTTTGAAGATGGCGCTGACAGAGGAATGGAAGTCCCTCTGTACCGTTTTGTTTCTGTTGTTGTGGTGTGAGTGTTGTTTCCTTCATAATTTCTGTACCTCGAGGTTCCTTTGGTATGCTTTTCCCATATCCAGGCCACTCCTATGAGAAGCTACAGGTGAAAACCTGACTGGTCCTTAAGTTTTGCACACCAGTGTAACATTGGATCCGAGAAACTAAAATAGTTTCGGTTTTCATTGAAAATTCAGGGTGTGAAAGGCTCAGAATTTCCAAGTATTTAGAAAATTCGACTAATTTAGGAAATAACGCGTAGTTCACAAAATTTTAAAGGAAATAGGACATTTATTCCTACAAGTGCAGTACTATATATGAATTTAATAGAGTTTGTAAGCACTTTTCCATAAAATATTCAAATTTCCGATTCTACTAGCACTGTCAGGCATCGCGCTGAAAGGACCACGTCACTTTTATTGCTCTTTGTTTCTGACTGGAAGTGGTTAAGCTCTTGACCTCAAAGTCAATTAAGCGCTCTATATAGGATGTACGCCCGACACTTCTTCCCAAACAGCTGTAGTTAATTTGTTTTCTGGCTGGGCATGACAAATATTTATTTCCTCTGCCCTGAAGGAGAAATTATCACTTCTCATCATGTCTTCTAGTCTCCACCTAAACGACCTTGTGTCAGCTGTAGTGCACTCCATTGCGGATACTTCCAAAAGTTATGGAAATCAAAGAAAACTAAAGCGAGAGGCCGAAAAACGGAAGGAAAAAGTTAACAACCTCAAATCTCGACAACCACGTGGAAGAGCAGCGAAAAGCCTCTACTCCAGCCCAAATTTCTCCGAATCTGACATCTAAAAATCAGAATCAGACATGGGGGATAGAGGAAAGTTTCGCTCCCCAGATATAAATGCTTTTCCCATATCAATGGTTTCCCCCTCGTCTTCGGAACAGACCACTCCTGTCAAACAACCTGATGTTCCTACCAAAACAACCATCCAGAAAAAGGAACAAAATTTGCTTATAGTTAGAGCTTCTGGTACCACACAAAGCTCAACTAGCAGGGAAGTAAAAGACAAAGTTATTAGAACGCTGAAAAAGGACCTAAAGGAGATAAAAGTAAAAGCACTTCGAATGATTAAAAACAATGGAGTTATCATTGAAACGAGCTCAGAAGATGATTTGAACTCCATTGCTTCCTTAAAATCCCTCTCTGAGGCTGGACTAAGAGCTGGGCCGCCAAAAGAACTAAATCCTACAATTCTAATTTATGATATAGAAAACGACTTAAGTAAATAAGACATTCTGGATGACATCTTTCATAAAAATCTAAAAGACTTTGCTATCAAGAGAGAAGAAATAGGAAAAGAAATTAACTTTCGTTTTAAGACAAAAGCTAGATCAAAAAATTGATCAAACTGGGTGCTGGAAGTATCTCCTCGGATTCATTCCATTGTTACCACACTAGATCGAATCTACATCGGATGGTCAGCCAAAAATTTCACTGTCGTGACAGTGTTTTTGTTGTCTGATGTTCGGTCACACACCAAACACATGCAAACAGAATGTGCCTACGTGCGGGCACTGTGCTCACTAAGGACATATTTAGTGAATGTCCTCACAAAGAAGAACCACTCATCTGCTCAAATTGCAAATGAAAAAATAAGGATCACAAGCATTCCATTCGCGATACTTCTTGCCAAGAATACATACGAGATTTAGAAATTGTGCGCACACGAACCATCCTCTCCGAAATGTAAGGAGTCACAAAGTGAAGAACCAGCACCACTTCTTTTGGTATCTAAAGTACGTATACAGTTAAATGCTCATCGGGCAAGATCGGTTGCCGATCTTGCCCGATTAGTAGATAAATCGCCTTTTGATCTGATTTGCCTACAGGAGCAATTTCATTCCCGTAGTAAAGTTATGAGGTGCCCCATGGCCTCAAGAATTATTCAACCCAATCATGAGGAACCGAAGTCTGCAAACCTTCATATAGTCAGAGTTTCCAATCATTTTACACAATTTTAAACGTGCTTTAATGTTACTACAGCATCACTTTCATTTTATATTATTTCCCTGTATTGCCCGCCATCTATAGATATTGCTCTTCATTTTCGTTACTTAGATTCGACGCCTCAAGCTATTAACCCAGAGCCTCTGCTAGTTTTAATGGATGCAAATTCTAAATCTTCTCTTTGGCACAGCAAATTCACTGATACAAGAGGACGCCATTTAGAGAACCTCATTTTATCTCATCAACTGAATGTCATTAACCTTCCAGGCCAGCCTTATACCTTTTCCAACTCCTCAGGACAATCAAATATAGACATTTGATTCCAGGTGGTCCTTGTCTACTAAAGATATCGTAACCAAGTCGTTTATACCTGGCATCTTATTTACCTCTTCCAACACTGTACAGAAATGGTTCTTCTCCGGTCTCTGCACATCATACTTAATAACAGGTCATGGATCGTTGAATGCGATGCTCCTACAGTTTAATCTGACCACTACAGATTCTTTCTTATGCGGTGGCATCGAGGACTAGCAACACGTAATTTACTCTTGCCCAATTTACCAAGACTTTCGACAACAGATCTCAACTACATCTCATCACTTTGCTCCTGGAAATGACCACGATTTAATTGCAAATAAGGAAACTCTTCAAATCTTCCAAGAATTTGCAAAAGAAATTTTTAACAGACGGCGCCAACTAACCGGTTTCTCTACCATCAAGATATCTGCCTTATAACTGAATTGTGATTTCACCACCATCACTGACTGTACGTTTTTCCCCTGTACAAATGGTCAGATACCATACTTGTATCTGGCCATTTCACAGAGCTCTGTACTCATCACAGTTTGCCATGGCAGAGTTGAACTAACGTTTAGGTGCCGCTGTACATAAGACACAACACATGGAGCTTTACTTTTAGAAGGATTGACTTTGTTTTTTCACTGGGGATTGTTAGTTTGTGCATGGCGGAGTTTTGCAGTTTTCCTAGTGCAAAGTTGGCTTGTACTTCCAATGTGGCTCTTGTACCAGAATGAACAACCAGTACGAGATCGTCGACAAAGGCCTGGAGATTGACCTCGCCGAGATCCATCCCTAGGAACTCGTCCAAGACAAGTTCCTAGGGATGGATCCCTAGGAACTTGTCTTGAACCAAAGAAATGGCCAAAGGACCGAGCCCAGGGAACACCATCGCAATATATTCCTGGTGACTGTTCGGTATTTGGTGGTTACCTGCTCTGTTCTATTGCTGAGGTAGGACTTTGAACTGTTATAAAGACTGCTGGACCTTTTGGCCTGCCGAAGTCTTCGAAGTATGCTGGGCCACCATCATGATCGATCGAAGGCCCTAGCAAAGTCCACCATTATCTCTAGAGAGTGTTTAGATTCTGTCTAGGCAGCTGGAGAGATTAAACTGTGAATAGCGTCATCTGTTCTGCAGCCTGTTTTAAACCCAAATTGATGCGGAAATGGTAACTGTTGCTCAGTGCAGTAGTTGGTGAGACGGAAGAGCAGAAGTCGTTCTTGGAGTTTTGGCAAAACAGAAAGCAGGGCTATTGGTCTGTAAGAAGTCGGGATTTGAGGTGGGTTTTCGGGTGTTTTAGGATTAACTTAAGCGTTGCAACTTTCCAGAAGTCAGGAAATGGTCCTTCAGCAAGGCATCTATTCAATAAATAGATTTAGTAGGAAATTTGATATATTTGGTAGATTTAATAGAAACATTTGATTTGGTAGGAAACGGAACGGGTAAGGCAAGCGTGTTGTAATGCACAGCTAAATTTGGCGTTGATCTTAAATGAGCATAGAGAGAGGGACGCGCCATGAACCTTTGTCCCATATATTGGGTTCCAATATAGTTCTGGTGGCCATTTTTTTTTCAGTAAAGACAAGTCTTATGTCATAAACCAGGTTTGGTAGCCTCCTCAGTCCCAGTTCTTGTACCATTGCTGTTGCTAGTTGGAGAGGAGGAGATTTAATTTGTGGGTGACCTATTTTAGCAACCAGTGTTCCTCGGAATAAATGCGTTTTCCATACCGTGTGGTCATCCAGGAGTATAAACAGAATATTTATTACTGTGGGTATTTGACGCCCAGATCAGTACAAGATTCCAGCATAGAGGAAGGTGGTTATATATTTGCGAGCTAGCACAGGCTCACGAATGTGGAGGAATTGGCACTTCGCTAGCCAGCGCATTCGAGGGAATTTAGTAAGCGTTTTTTTAATGTGATTCTGAAATCGTAACTTGGGGTCGAAGACTGCTGCTAAGTCGGTGTGCATGGGCACATTTATTAACTGGAATCTTCCAATAGTAGCTACAACCTGCGTTGGATTATTTTTCAGTGACAAGATAATCTGGGCCTATTTAGATGCGTCGATGGAAAGCCTGAAGAATTCCAAATAGCTTTTGAGTTCGCAAGGATGTTATCGTTGATATCTGTTACTTTTTCCCCAGGATTGATTCTAGTTAGCATCTTTAGATCATCGGTATAGCATATGACGTTAGGCCTGTTCTCAATGAAGGGTACAATGATGGCTCCGAGTAATATTCCAGAATGTACCCCTCGTTGAGGTCTCCTGCGGTGGACATGTGTTTATGTAGTTGAACAAACCTAGAACGTTTGTTCAACTCCACCTCGTATCTCTGTGAAGAACAGTATCACTACAGATGGGCCAAATAAATAAATAAATAAAGAATTATAATAAAAATTAAAATAAAAATAAATTTAAAAATTAATAAAAGAAATAGATAAATGAAAATTTTGAATTTAGCCTTCCCCTTCACAAGTGTGAAATCTAGGCTGTAGAATTGATTGTTTGGTTTTGGTTGGCATTGGCATACAAGGTCTTTCGCCGGGTAAAAATGCCAGATGCAAATGCCTGCAGGGGGGAAAGATTGTCTGGAATCTGGATTAGTTGATCCACATGGTTTGGGGAGAAATTCAGAATGTCTCTCGGAAGTTGATCTCTGAGATCCTCGTACAAGTCACAGTCAAAAGGAAGGTGGTACCAGTTTTCCTTGGCTCCAAAAAAGGATAGGTCGGTAGCGAGAAGCCCCAGTTGGTACAGCTTTTCATTCAGGGAGCCGTGGCCAGTCACCAAGAAGGATGTCTCAAGGCTGAGAAAGAACCAGGACCTTGCAGTTTTCGTGATCGCAAACTTTACCTCGGGGAGGAATCTTTTGGTTACTGTGTCTTGTGGCGACGTATTCCACCTGGTTTGCCAGATGTTGACCAGTTCATTGTAACATCGTGTTTATTCACGCTTTTCTTCTGCAGTGAGATTAAGCTCAATATCCAGAATACAGGTTGGTATTTTCTTTCTGATTCTGAAGCAGAGCCCATGTAATATTGCAAAGAAATCAAGAGGGAGAGTTCCTGCAATTACCTGAATAGCTGCCGTGGAGACAGTCCTGCGTATACGGTGGATGGCCACGATCATTCCTCTTTGAAAGGAGTTCAGTTTATTCCTCATTTTTATAATAACTGCACGGTGGAACCACACACCGGCGGCATACGTTGATAGGAATATTGCTTTGTAGTATAGCGATAACGTTCTCTTAGACAAACCCCAATCACTTCGAGAGACTCTGAGTATGAATTAGCTATTTTTGTCGACTTCGAAGGAGCCTTCGACACTGTATGGTGGAAAAGTGCCCTTGAACGTCTCCGTGCCGTCAGATGCCCTTCCAATTTGTACAATCTGTTCCAGAACTACTTTTCAGAGCGCTCTGTAGTAGTAAAATCAAAATTTTCTCAGATCACAAAGCTTATCCACCGGGGTTGTGCTCAGGGCTCCGTCCTGGGACCCCTGGTCTAGAACATGGTTCTCCAAAGTTGGCTTGGTAACTCCTTTTCCAATACAAAAATTGTAGCATTTGCGAATGATCTCACCATCATCGTGCCTGGAAACTCACGCTCTGCTGAAAGCTAATGCTCAGCATGTTTTGGCCAATCTCTCCATCTGCACCAGGTTAAACAAGCTCCACATAAATCCAGCTAAATCCAAAATGATGATCTTCAAGAACACACTTTACCTGCGGAGACCCCCGAAAATCAATATCTCTGGTGTGCAACTGCCTTTAGTTACGCAAGCAAGGGTCTTAGGGGCCACTACAGACCACAAACTCTGCTTCTTCCCACACCTCCAACACCTCAGCACCAAAGTTAAAGGTTTTTCTGCCTCCATCCTCAGAGTCTCTCGAAATGATTGGGATTTGTCTAAGATATACTATACTATACTATACTATCGCTATACTACAAAGCAGTTCCACCGTGCAGAAACTGAACTCCATTCAAAGAGGAATGATCCTGGCCACCCACCGTATATGCAGGACTATCTCCACGGCAGCTATTCAGGTAATTGCAGGAACTTTCCCTCTTGATTTCTTTGCAATATTACATGGGCTCTGCTTCAGAATCAGAAAGAAAATACCAACCTGCACCACGGGTAGTTTTTTTCCCCCTCTCTTCCCTCTGGAATGGGCCTGCAGAGGTTCCTGGCCCACCTGCTGACAAAACCAGGTGGGTCAGAGTCTCTTTCGAGACGGTACGTGTTTTACTGGGACTGGCCCACCTTCCCGTGGTGTGGACGAGTACCCGGAATCATTTGTCGAGGTGACTGATGTTCTGGGTAGCCAAGGGGCCAGAACATAACAACAGAACACACACACACAAACTTACGTCACACACATCTGGCCGATTTGTAGTGATACTGTTCTTCACAGAGATACGAGGCGGAGTTGATCAAACGTTCTAGGAGCCGCCCTTACATATACAGATGTCCATGCCTGAGGATGGATGCAGAAAAACCTTTAACTTTGGTGCTGAAGTGTGGAAGAAGCAGAGTTTGTAGTCAATAATGACCCCTAAGACCCTTGCTTGAGTAACTAAAGGCGGTTGCACACCAGAGATCTTGATTTGCGGGGGTCTCCGCAGGTCAAGTTTGTTCTTGAAGATCATCATTTTGGATTTAGCTGGTTTTATGTGGAGCTTGTTTAACCTGGTCCAGATGGAGATATTGGACAAAATGTGCTGGGCATTAGCTTCCAGAGCAGAGCGTGAGTTTTCAGACACGATGATGGTGAGATCTTCCGCAAATGCTACAATTTTTGTGTTGCCAAAGGAGTTACCAGGCCAATTTTGGAGAACCATGTTCCAGACAAGGGGTCCTAGGACGGAGCCCTCAGGACAACTTCGGTAGACAAATTCCAGAAAGTACCCCTTGTTGAGGTCCCCTGCGGTAATGGTTCTTGTTATCGTGTGATTGTTAGCCTGGACGAGTATGGTTCTGTTGCGAAGAAGGACATTGATCAACCACATCATATCGCCATGGATTTCAAAATAGTGTTTTAAGAGGGTGATGTGGATGGCATTGAAGGCTGTTTGGAAGTCAAGGTAGGTTATGGCCCTCTCAGAGTTATCCTCAAAAGCTCGAAGAATGGCAGAAGTAGTATCAGCTAGGTTAGGGTCAGTAGACCTGACAGAGACCGCATAATGTATTTGTGGAGGCAGATGTGGAAGAATTTGATTTGTTAGGATAGGAAGCAAGACTCTTCTCCAAAACCTTTAAAACACTTGAAGAGTAGACTATTGGTCGGTATTCACTAATGATGTTGGCTGCTTTTGACATTTTGGATTGGTTTTATTTCTTAGTATTTTCACAGGGGGATTTAATTCTGGGAAAGGATTTTATTAAATATTGTGGTTAAGGTATCGGCAAGATAAGGACTAAGACACATCGGTTGGGGACCTCCGGCTAGCTGGAGAATCTAGCTATTGCCCATCCACTGGTTGAGAACAATCCTTAGGGATGCTGCTGCTGGTGCGCTAGACGTATACATAGGTTTGCCCTTCTTGGGGCTGCTTCTAGATGCTCCTTGATGGCTGCAGCTTTTTGCCTGTTGAAAATGGCTCTTGAGTGCGAGAAGGCAATATATCTTACACATCACCAGATTGTTTCCATCTAGTGTGAAGGAAGCTGTTTGGTGCAAATATCTGTAATATTAGGGCAGGCAACTGGGAAGTCGTAGCGAACTGAGACCTGTTGCAACATTTCTGTGACTCAATAAGACATGGTAAAGCGCTCGAATCGCCTTATTCTAGGGCCTCAATTACTGCGTGTTGAATATTAAGTATTTTATGTGTTTCATCGCATTTTGTGGAAGGAGTGGACCACAGGAAATCGGCGCTTGCATCAACACAAAGCCCCTGCGCACTCGTCAGTTTATATTCAAGAATTTATTGCAAAGTACTCTCTCTCTCTCTCTCTCTCTCTCTCTCTCTCTCTCTCTCTCTCTCTCTCTCTCTCTCTCTCTCTGTAGATACTCATTCTCCATTTTCACTGGTTTTACTGGATGAATACTTAATGCTTTTCGGTATTTTTTGGGTGTTGACCACACGCGCATTTTGACAGCGTATAAGTTTCCAGTACGTTTGCCAAGATGTATTTCAGTTTTAGTTAATTAATTTCCACGTAATTGTAGTAGCCTGTGAGTAACTATTTTATTAGTAATTCCATCCATAAACCCACTCTTCTGTTTCGCTTTTCACTAATTATTAATTACCGCTGGCTTTCCACCCTCTTACAGATATCAGTGATGGCGAAAACATCTTTTAAACCTATTAAATTAAAATGCAATTCTACACTCGAGACTGTCTGGGACAGTTTTTCCGAACTTTGTAATCTGTGCCAATTAACAATTCATATCGTTTTCATTGGAATCCTCTGAATACGAAGTAGGCTGTTCCACTAACTGGATTAAGTTCAAACTGATTCCAGCCACGTATTTATACAGTCTGCAGTGATCTGTGTCCAAATAAGATCGGGGAATTGCTGAAGGTAGTTTATTGGTAAAGGGGGTTGTCGTTGTGCTTGGAGTGGCCATATTTTTAAGCGCGTTGGACGATTCTTTTTTATCTTTCACTTGAAGACTAATACCGCCTTGTTTTCATTTAAATACTTGTGGATGATTATTGATTCAAGGTCTGCAGCCTGGACTGAGTAGCCATTTCTCCAGAAGAGACTTTCCAAAATGGTACATAATCCTTTGTACACAAAGGTCCACATAAAACCGATACACCATCATTTGAAAATATTATTCAGATACTAAATCGATACAGGAAGGAAAACCAAGATGAATCTCCTGTAGGATGTTGTGAGATGATTGAGATTTCTATTCAATATGAAACAAGAATCTTTTGAATCCCGAATTTAGAAGTGTATTTTCTAATATTTAATTACACTCGATATTCCTTGACCAAAGAAGGAATATGCAAACACACGCAGACAATCCGAAACACGATAAAGTATCCTTGAATTTATTGGGTAGCAGTTGTAGCGATAATAAATGAAGAGAATGCTAGATGGTTTTCTTAATCGCACGAGCCACGGATGGTATCTAGTCACGAAGTGTAGCTAAGAAAGGCGAAGCGAGACGAACGAATAAATGCGTTGAATAATTGATGAGTTTCTCAATTTAATATTTAAGGGTGTCAGCGAAGAAGAAAAGAGCCAACAAATTATCTTGTGAGGTACACACTTAAGGAAAATGGGGTGGAGCCTGGAAAATCAATAATCCAACCGAGTAGCTTACTCTTAATTGTAGGCTTTGCGGCTCTGTCTTTGTGTACTCCACGTTCGTATTGCATGAAACCAGAAACCATTTCACAGTAGCTGACTATTAGCTTGCATACGATGACGAGATTTTCCCTGAAGGTCCACATTTCTGTGGTTGAATATTTCATATAAAAGCCTCCATTGCGCTGTTTGCGTTTTCAGGAGAACTGTGCGCTTTTTCATGAGTGAGTTTCTGATTATTCCAGTGGTCGGCTGTAAAAGGCTGATGGCACAATTATATAAGGACCTTTTTAGCCTAGCAACAGGCTAACTCTTGGCAGAATTTGGAATTAGTTCTCAGTGGATCTACAGCTGTTTCAAAGGCATCAGCTGCAATGCAATTTTTAGTCGACCCTCAAGAATGTAGCTTTGGTGGTTTCCATGGAAATGAAATTCAAAAATTCCCATGCGCATCCCCTTGCTAATTTTGTTTTTTGTAGAGATTTTTAAAAACAATGGAATCATTTAAAAATGAATATCTCCTTGTCCTGGTAATGCTCCAAGAATGCCAGATGAAGGTGTTATGTTTTGCTTTTAAATCGAGCAAAATTAGAACGAGCAGGAGCCCTTAGTGTTTGGGAAATGCGGTATTGCAGCATTAAAGAGCGGCTCAGACAGAACTCCACCTAATGGAGCACCTACATTAACTGTCCGTATGAAGGATTCTTGTCCACAGTCAGATGGAGAACCCTAGCCGTTAAGAGCGACTTCAAGAATATCACCCTTGATCTAGTAATCTTCCTCACATACCTGAAGGAGGGAACGGACATCAGTGTAGTCAAATATGGACTGGATATCCAGGTAAACAACTATTAACTCAGCCCTGTCTTGAAGGGCCTCTAGAATGCTGTTGGTGGTTTCCAGCAGATATTAGTAATGGTGGACCTCCGTTTCAATCCATAATGGATATATGAAAAATCACATGGCAGAATCTTATTAGATAAGATGGGAAGAAGGCACTTCTCCATGACTTTGAGGATACATGAGGCTTTCATTGTTGGTCTGAGCTGTGTCGCTGAGGTAGCTCCTTGTCTTTTGGGAATCTGTCGAAGTCTGCTGAAGATTTAAAGCCAGATAGCATGGTTTACGGTTTAAGACCAGGTTATGTTTGCTTCGGAATGACTTGGATCGATTAAACGTATGATTTGAACGATGGTAATTGAAGTTTAATCCTCTTAACTGTTTTTTAAAAGAGTTTAGATATATGTCAACCAATAAACATCCCAGTTACAGCTGCAGCCATTATTAGTGAGCAAAGTGCTCGTGTTATGGGACTTCGAAAATGCGAATAACTTCAAGTAAAAGGGTGCTAGAGACAGAAAATTTACAAGTAATATTCAACGTTCACTGCTATTACTTTTGTCACGATAATCCTCAGTTTTGTCCTCAGTATAAGGCCCCTGGAATTCATGGACGTTGAGTAATTTTAAACGACTCTGTTTTGAGATTAATGTTCAACCACGATGCTAACCAACAAACAAAGATTGTTGACAAAGGTTTACAAAGAATGTTGACATGTTGATGACACCACGCACATAATAAAATATGTTACTTGTTCATGTCTCTAACACTCGTTTACTCGAAGATAAATATGAGAATGATCATTAAATCACAGAATTATATCAGTTAATGAAATCATTCTCTGAGGATCTTCCAGTTCGTTACTGATTTATCCGGACAATGAAATCTCGTGTGAGAGAAGATAATAGAAAATGGATGCCAAAGATCCCCAACTGATTGCATCATATCATACGAAGCAGCCAGCGATAACTCTTGTCTGCACAGATTCTATCCGTTGGCAGACCAATATTTTATTGCATTATGATGCCCAGACAGAGAGACACAAAAAGGAAATAGTAAGACTCGGAAATAACAAACAGATAGTAGAATAAATTGCTTGGTAACAAACAGAAGGCAGGTAACTTTAATTAATAAAGTTAAAGTAGCGCGATATTTTATATCCACAAAATAATATGTATTTTGTAACTTATTTTTATTATAATTTATAGCGTAGATGGTCCATTTTCTCCCAGATTGCAGAATATCTCAGAATGCAAAGAAAAGTATAAAGTATTCTCCATCTTGATGTGGTGGAGAATGAAAGAGATCGAGGGGGAATTGTGAAGTCCAACATGAAGCTCTCTAAGGAATGTAGACAGCTATGACAGCTCATGGGGGATTCGGTGAATGATATACAGGAATTTTGCTATAAAGATGAGGAACTTTTAGAACGGGTGCAGAGGAAAGGGACAAGGTTATTCAAGGACACAAACGAGTACTCTTATCAGGAAAGATTTAAGGGGTTATATAATGGTAATATTTTAAACTGTTCTAAGATAGGAAAAAGGATAAACGTATTTTTTTTTATATTCAGCAATTTGCAGATGGCGTGAAGATTGGTAGAGTGGTTAATGATCAGTGCCAAGCAGCGCTCCTTCAGGATGATTTGAACAGACTTCAGAGATGGTTAGAGAAGTGGCAGCTATTTTTTTATGCAGCAAAATGTAAGGTCTTGCACTTGGGGGAACAGCAACTCCAAAATAAATTATACCGTTGGTGGGGTTCAATTAAAACAGTAGAGGAAGAAAGAGACTTGGGAGTACGACACGGGTAGATATGAAGTTTTCTGAGCAGTGTAGACAGGTGGCCATGAAAGTCCATGATGTCCTATCGATGATTTATCGAACGTTATCCTATAGAGATAGGGAGGTCATAATGTGTGTTCCAATATGGAGACCTCGTCCGAAAAAAGACATCAAGCTTCTTGAAAGAGTCCAAAGACGGGCAACTCGAATGGTGAGTTCGGCAAAAAGACGACCGTATGAGGAAAGACACCGATATGTGAGCAGAGCTTGGCAACCGGGCATCTCAGAGATGACTTGATTGAGGTTTATAAGGAACTGAGAGAGACTAGTAAAATGAATGAAGGTGGAATTTTCACTGTTGTAAAGAGTTTGAGAACTAGGGGTAGGTCTTAAATTCAAATTACTGGGGTTGAGTTTGGGATTAGATTCTAGGAAATTTTCTTTTAGCCAGCGAGTCGGTGATTGTTGGAACAAGTTGCCCTCGCAATTAGTTCAGATTGAGAGTTTGAATGCATTCGAAGGTCAACTGAAAGAAGATGTCACAATGTCGTTTCTATTGCCAGGCGTCATCCATGGAACCTATTGATGCAACGTAGAGAAAGTCCATCAGACTACCTGCACACTTTGCAGTTATGACAGAATGGATATTATGTAAAGCTTCTCTGAGAGGTAATACATGCAGTTTCTTCCATCTAATGAAGACACTGTACTGTCCTTCAACGTATACTGGAATGCTTCACCTCTGAGAATTACTGGTTAATTCCATTAAGAGAAATCTGCTGGATCTAGCAGAAATCTCACACTGGGGCCAGACCATTGCCAGGACTTAGCCAGAATAGCAGGTGGATTAGAAGACATAGGAGATTAGTAGAATAAAGGAAAGGAGAAGAGATCTTACACCGAACTACTCAGCGGCTGCAACTTCTTATGTAGACTTAAGGAACTGAATGTGTGGAAGCAACGAACTGTCCTCGACAAATGAAGGTCTTGGTGAAGAAGTCTTTCGAAAGGTTGAAAGTTATTCTTGGAGCTTAGAAAACCAGATTCAAAACCAGGAGCAAATGAAGTGATGGTGGAGATCAGATGTTGCTATAAGTAAGTCCAGGTACAGATGGTAGTAAAATAGTACGCATTCCCAGTCCTCAATAAA
Source organism: Mastigoproctus giganteus (assembly GCF_048544385.1). Lineage (NCBI taxonomy): Eukaryota > Metazoa > Arthropoda > Arachnida > Uropygi > Thelyphonidae > Mastigoproctus > Mastigoproctus giganteus. The sequence continues at coordinate 21,959,688 of NC_143577.1, forward strand.
GACACAATGGGCATTCAGATATACGAAGCCTTTCATTTTGACATTAAGGGATCCATGCCCAGGAGTAATATGTAAATTTGGGGAAAAACAGGATCTAATAGATTTTGCAGGGATGAAAAGAACACTGGGGATAAACTTACAGCAAAAACGATCTCAAACAGAAATTGGTCAAATCTCCTGCCATTCGCACTAAAAAGTTCCAGCGACACATTTTTCAATTTTTCTTTACTAATTTATTACATTTAGAACATTAATAGCAAAGCCTGAAAACTCAGTGTAAACAGAATATGTCTGATAAAAAAGCTAAGACCTCTGAAGATAACAAATCAAGATTTAAGATTAAGGACTTGCAAGGCTGGAAAAGAAGCAGTTCTGCAGAACCGACACATGTTTTAGTATAGGTTTTTGTGTAGGATTTTCAGTGCATCAGAGATTCAGGCCATATTAAGCCACGTATTTTATGTCTATAAATTGCATTTATTCTGTAGACGAGGTTGCTGTTTGTCGGACGAAAACCTCAAGTTTCTGGGAGAAAAAACCGACTAACTCAACCAAATTGCGAAAAAGGCCCAAAAAATTCCTCACATATCATCGACAGGATTCGAATTCAGCTCTTTTCCATCTGGTATGAGAAGAACAGTGATCATATCAACTGTGCTACCAGAGAAGATTCCCTGACACATTGCTAGCTGTACGGACCTATGTATGGAGAGTAACTTGTTCTGAAAGCTAATTTTTCTATCGTGACAAAACCAGGTACCATCTCAATAAGTGCAAATTGGAGATAAGAGAGCCTCATTCAGAAAATTAAAGAATGGCAATTAACACTTCAGGTGTGTTTGGATTTGCAGATAAGAATATTATGTATGAAATTTGATTTTCTTAGAAAGATGAACCAGATGTCTTTTTAAGTTAAACAGAAAGAGTGGAACATCCAGATGAACTGTTGGAAACGTCGTCCACCAACGGGAGATAGAAAGCAACGCTATTAACATGGAAGTGGAGATGGGACACATGGCAGGTGCCCCTCAAAAATAACGTTCCCGCAAATTCCGAAACCTTTTTCTACCTTCCTAAATTTATTCAAATTTATTGTATTTCTGAAGTGAATTCAAAAACCCCAGGTGTGATCTTTTCGTAGGGAATTATGTGCCTCTGTGGTTGGCTGATCTGAAACCAAGAAATAGATGGAGAAGTTAGAGGAGGAGGTTTTGTCCATCTTCATCCTCTTCTGGTGGATTTAAATGATGATTCTCAGTTCAGGGGACGTCTAAATGATATAAGAATATCGCTTAAATGTGTGTTCATAGACCATCCGAGTTGTGCACTATAAAATTCAGGTTAGGAGTCCATACATCTCAATTTATAAGTGCTACACTCTCATTCTCAATACCTTCAGACAATTAACAACTCAATAAAATTGTTACTTTTTGGATTTCAGTATAAAAATCCGTTTTGAGATTTAGTAGGAGTTCTAAAACTTAGCCTCTGTCACATAGACGTAGAGTTCCTCAGTGTAATGCAGTTTGGTCTCTCATGGCGAAGGTTTAGATATGTTCCAAACTAAAAGCCTAAGACTGAAGACAGATTTGCATTTTGAAATCTGAAACGTACCGTTTTTATTCAGTTGGGATTGTTTGGTATAATTGTACCAATTTTCCATCGCATACCAAGAAACTAATTAAATATTTCACGTTGAAGAGTGTCTTCTAAATCTGTTTTACTTAGTACTCCATATTTTTCGAGATTAATTTATATTCCTAAATGGTGTTAGATTTTTGCAATAAGGTTACAAATCCGTTACCAAATACTACTCTGATTTTGTAGAGTATAGGTATGAAGTTTTGTTGGATCTGTTGTATTTTAAAAAAAATACTTTTTTTTAACTTTCGTTAGAAAAAAGCAACAGGAATATTGAAAATTTCGTTAGAAAAAAGCAACAGGAACCCTCCTTGTCGAAATTCTTGGATTTGGTTCTATTCTTTCTAACACCCTTTTTTCAACATCAGGTGTTATGCTTCTGGGCCTACCTGCCCGTACTCCATGTGCGAAGCGCCCGTGTTCCCTAAGGCGTTGATGTACCCTGATGAATGTGCGCCTGTTGGGCTGCCTTCGGGGAAATCCTTCTTGGTACAAACGTGCAGTTTCGAGTGCACTGCCGTTGGCTTTACCATACATGAAGTGCATGTCCGCATACTCTTCGTTGCTGTAACCTCTTTCCATGTTGACTATCCTTTGACTAGTACTAGTATGCCTGCTACGTCTCAGAGCATTGGGGAAAGGAAGAGAATGAGCATAACGTAACCTAAACAAACAAGTCAATGGTGGATCCCAACTAGAAATGTGCAATATCTCGAAAACGATTCACTTAAGGACCCATGTTTACTAGGCTTTTTTTTTTTGCATATTGCAGTCTGTACAGTTCATATTTAAATTATTGACCATCACTTTTGAAACACGCTATATATGTACAATACTTTGAAAGGCACAATTTTCTAAAATGTACAGTTATTTGAAATCGAATTTATAAGATGTAGTTATTTGAAATCTAGAATTTTTTTAATGTACAATGCTTTGAAATCTGCATTTTTTAAAATGTTCAGTTCTTTGAAATCTACATTTTTTTTAAATGTACAGTTCTTTGAAATCTACAATTTTTTTTAATGTACAGTTCTTCGAAATCCACATTTTTTTTAAATTTACAGTTCTTTGAAATCTAGATTTTTTTTAAATGTACGGTTTTTTAATGTGCAATTCCTTGAAATCTAATTTTTTTAAAATGTACAGTTCTTTGCAATCCACATTTTTTTTAAATATATAGTTCTTTGAAATCTAGAATTTTTTTTAAATGTACAGTTCTTTTAAATCTATTTTTAATGTACAATTCTTTGAAATCTATTTTTTAATATACAGTTTTTTGAAATCTAGAATTTGTTTTAAATGTACAGTTCTTTAAAATCTATTTTTTAATGTGCAGTTCTTTGAGATCTAGAATTTTTTAAATGTACAGTTCGTTGAGATCTTTATAAGTACATTTATTTAACGTACAATTCTTGTAAATAATAGTACAGAAATATGTCGGAGAAAACGTCTATACCTGGACTGTTCTGGAGCTCAGCAGTGAGACTGGATTTACAGGGGAAATTATTTAATTTTTTTTTACTCTCTCAAGATTCGTTTACTATCTCTTTACACGAGGGGTGTTCAACATCAGACAACTCTTTTCGATTAGTGAATGTCAGAAAAGAATTTTAACCAATCGAATTCGATTATTTCGTGCCGATTTTGAAAAAAAAAAGGCGATACCCGATCGTATCGTAATACACGGTGTGCCGCATTCCAACATATCATCACAAAGGTTCTGGTTTGTGCCAAGAGATGGCACGTCATTACTGGGGCCAACTTTCTTTCGTTAATACACAATCGGTACTGCAGACATCCTGGGGAAAAAGTGAAAATATGAAACGATTATCATTTTAAAGGGTGTATTATTTCTAGTGCAGATCGCAAAAGAGCAAAAAAAGTTGGCGTGGCATAAATGCATGCAGATTTCGATAAAGTAACGATTTTGAACGTGGAGTGCTAGCGCCAATGCTAAGTACCAGGAGGAAGTAGTCGCTCAGTCAGTGCAACTTTTGCTTGGAGGTGGCCAAAGGAAAATTTCGCCGCTGCCGAACTGTAGTGGTTTTAGGATAGCTAAAGATTTAGAAAACCATCTAACTTAATGAAATCTCATTAGATGGGTTTGTCCTGATCCGTTCGCCTATTCCTCCCAATTATCGGGTCCAGTAGGTCAACGTAAAATGATTATTTGCTCCCCTAGACAGGAGGTAGCAGCCAGTCTATTCCGTAGTATCGAGAGAGCTAGCGATAGTAAAAATACTGGTAGTTCTAATAGTATTAGTAGCTGTAGTAGCGTATTGCCAACCGTCTAGCAACTTCTCTAGCTAGAGCTTCTTCCCCGTCGGGCTGCTGTAGACCACTACAGCAGCCTCATCCGATCCAGATCCAGAAAACCGAACAATCGGAGAGGCCGAAACCAGAATGGAAATCTGTTGTCTTCTTGAACAGGTAAATATGTTCCTTTTGTTGAGTCTCCTGTTGTGTCTTTTTCCTTCCCTTTTTAGTATGCTTGGTATGTCGAAGGCTGAAGGGGGGAGATGGTTAAGGGCAATGGGGGTGGCAGTGAAAGTCGATAATTTACGGAATGAACGAAGACGGTGCAGTAACGAATAGTTTGGATTGACAGGATCGTAATGGCGTTCAGGAAAAACTGGAGAAGTGCTGTTTCGCTGTTAAGATATTAATTTCCAATCTGGTTCACTGTAAGGAGCGCCTTTATGTAATTATAATTGATCTCGGTCGAAACGATTAGATAATTAATGGTTTATATCGATTTTGTTCAGAAAATAAAATGCATGACTTCTTCCATACGACTTTGAACTGAGATATTGTCCAATTCTTAAAACTAGAATCCTTTCTGGAATAAAATGGAAAAACTGGAATAAAACTGGAACTGAGATATTGTTAAATTCTTAAAACTGGAATCCTTTGAAATGTTTTAACGCGTACAATTCTTTGAAAAGTAAATCCTGTAAAATCTATAGTTCACTGAAAGACACTTCGAAGGATGAGTACTTCAAAGAACCCTTTGAAGTGTTCATTCTTCGAAAATATGGAATTTGTTTGACAACGCATTGATGGGAATTCTTTGAAATATACTTATCTGTATTTTAAAGAATTTAAAAAGCCCAATTCTTTGAGTTGCTCATATTTTGAAACGTATATTTTATGAAAATGTACTATTCTTTGATGTGTACATTCGTGAAATTTTGAAGTGCTGAATTTTTTAAAAGCATACAACTTTCTGAAGTGTACATTCTTTAAAATGATTTTTAAGTGTACATTCTTTAAAATGATTTTTAAGTGTACATTCTTTAAAATGATTTTTAAGTGTACAATGCTTAAATGATTTTAAAGTGTACATTATTTAAAAATGTGCAATTCTTTGAAGTGTACATTCTTTGAAAATGTGCAGTTCTTTAAAGTGTGCATTCTTTGAAAATGTTCAATTCAAAATTTGTACGTTCTTTGAAATTGTGTGATTCTTTTGATAACGTACAGTTCAAAATTCTTGGAAATTCATAGCACGTTGCTTTTATTTATTTATTTTTTTATTTAATTTGTTTGAAATCCCTGCAATTCAGGACGCATACAATTTTTTAGAAGCGTATTTTTCCTAACTGTACATTCTTTGAAATGACGAATTCTTTGAATTATATATTATTTGAATTGTACATTTATTGGAAATGTGAAATTCTCTGACATGTGTATTTCTATGAAATGTATATTTCTCTTTGAAGTGTACATTTCTATGAAATGTACAATTCTCTGAAGTGTACATTTCTATGAAATGTACAATTCTCTGAAATGTACAATTCTCTGAAGTGTACATTTGTTTGAAATATATAATTCACCGAAGTGTACACTTTTTTGAAACACAGTTTGAAGTGAGCATCATATGAAATCCTCAATTCTATGCAGCATAGTTCTTTGCACCGCACATACTTCGAAAACGTACACTATTTGAAAAATACATATTTTTTGAAAATGTACGGTTTTGCATTTATTAAAATGTTCAAATCCATATTTCTAAGAATTGAGAAGGACAATTCTTTGCAATGCTCACACTGCGAAATAATAACCTTGAATTTTTCCACTTAAATTCTTTTAAATTTAATTTTATAGAAAAATGTACACTTGTTCTTGAAAATATACAGCTTTTTCAAATACACGGTCCTTTAAAATGCACATTCGAAGAACGCATCCACTTTTAAACGAATTCATTCAGCGTACATTTTAAATGACTTCTTAAAATTTTCAATGATATGCACAATTCTTTAAAATTCACGATTAAAATAATGTACAGTCTCAAATTAATTTTCATTTAAGTGTACATTTGAAAACGTGTAGTTCTTTGAAGTGCCCATTTGAAAATGAGTAATTGTTTGAAGCACCTATTCCTAAAAACTTTGCACTTTCTTGGAAAAGCACAAAGAACTGAAAATACGCAATTATTTGAAATATAAAAATTTTGAAAGTGTACAATTGTTTAAAAAAGTACAGTTTTCTGATGTGTACATAATTTCAATATGCACAGTTCTTTGAACGCGCACACTTTCGCCATGTGTACATTATTTTGAAGTGCACAGTTCTTTCAAAACCTAGTTTTCGTATTGTGTACACTGAAAATGTACAATACGTTGAATCTCAAATTCCTTGAAAATGTATAGTCCTTAAAAATCATCAAATCATCAAAAGTCCTTAAAAATCATCAAATCATCAGCACATACCATCAAAAGTACATTTTGTAAATTTTCAAGAAGTGTACAAATAATCAAACGTACATTTCGTATATTTTACAGAACCGTACAAATCGTGAAACATACATTTCTAAGAACTTTATTGCTTTGTACACATCATCAAACTTACATTTCCTAGAACTCCACACATTACCAAACTTATTTTCAAAAATTACACGTCATAAAATGTACACAGTGTACGAGGACCGGTATATGATTTATGCAATATAGTTAATGTATTTTTAAATCTATAAATGGGTATATTAACAGAGATTACGATTTTTTCAATTACGATTACACATTATACAGTTGTACATTTATAAAGATAACACAATTTTACGATTATACTAAGTGCATATATACCAACTTTTGTACATCACAATGAACTTCAAAGTACAAAAGTGTACAGTATCCAGAATTATACTCAAATATAACCACAGAATTGTGAAAGCTTTTCAAATGTACACGATGAGAATGTGAATGTACAAAATGTCTTTGGTATGTAGCGGGGAATCATTCTTAACGAGTTGCCCCTCAAGAACGTCAATGGAAGTGGACACTTCAAGCGTACCAGTTACAAATACTGCGTAATGAATCTTTCATAAGCGCTGAATATTACATCAAATGGATTATCGACATAATTTGATCAGACATAAAAGACGGTCTTAATTCCTTTCATCGCAGGATTTGATCTTCAGACATTACGTGTTCGATTAAGAAGAGATGGCAGATGCCTCGCCAGCTCCCTATTGACGTCATCTTCATGTTTCGCCATCGATTTAATAAGTTGTCATCACATATGTTCAGGAGTGCGTCTCCTTTCTTCTAAGAGTTGCGTCAATTATCGATCCACTCGGGTTGATCCCACAAAATCATTGTATACGCCATTACAGAGCACAAAATGTTCTTTATAAAGAATGGGAAAATGTGATTTTGGGCAGAACGTGAGCAAACCAAACGAGCAATTCCCATGTCTATAAGATTTTGTTACGTCCGGGTAGCGCCTCATCGCGTGCCTTCCTGACAGAAATAACACACGAATCCTCCATTAGATGGAATTCTTTTACTGTCTCATCAAATGAGTGATGCCATCATCAGGCGCTTTCAATACATGTCTTTGTCTTTTACTGAGTGACAGATATCTGGTTGACTGTCTATTCGCAATACGTGATCTCCTATTAATAGCTGTCATTTCTCTGGTTGAGATAATCGCCAACTATATCTATTTTGAAGTTCTTTCCCACATGAATCCACCCCCATCTTGCGTACAGTAACATCTACGTAATATCTACTTTTGTTTTCAAAAGAAAAAGATATTTGAAATTTTAATAATATTGATTCCAGCGTATGAGGTTCTAAATCGCATTTTTTCCAATGGTTCATATGCTCCAGATTTAATTCCTGCTTTCCGTGCCTTTCCTACTCCACTACTGCTTTTGTTGGAGCAAAAATATCCATACTAGCCGATTTCCAAGAATAGAGCTAATCTCGGCCATCCAATCATCGCTTTATTGCCCCTTACTTTAACCTCTTCTGAAGTATTGGAGAAATCCATTAATTACCAGCTCTTACATCATCTAGAAACCTTCTGATTAATGATCTCCAGTAATTTCATCAATATCGATCCACGCAGGCTTACGTTACTCATCTTTGTACAAATTCTCTGAAGATTTTCGAAGAACTCAAGAAACTGCTATTGGTATTTTAGATGCACTGGAATTACCTGGAAATAAAGGTTGTTGTAGGGTTTCAGGAGCATCAGCGACCTAAGACCATATTGTTCCGTGTATACTGTCTGTAAATTGCGTGTGTTCTATGGTCGATTTTCTGTTTGCTGGACGCAAATCCGAGTTTCCGGGAGAAAAAGCCATGCTACCTTCGCCTGAGTCCGACTAACTCAGCCACGTTGTGAAAAAGACCCATAAAAATTCCTTCCGTTATCGACAGGACTTTAAGTCAGGTCTTTTCCACCCTTTTAAGGAAGAAAGTGATCCAACCAATTGTACTACCCACGAGGAGGCAATAAAGGCTTTCTGAGTAAGCTAACGCATGCGAGCATTGAGTCTGTATGATGTAAGATAGCAGGACGCAAAGAAAAAAAAATTGGAAAGTGGAGTATGCTACAAACCTGAACATTGTGAAGGGGTATGAAGAGATCCCCTTTAAACAGGCGAAATGGACAAGTAATTGTAAATGATTCGCGGGTTTCAATCTACCTCACTTTCAGCTGAGTTCGCATCCAGTAACTGCACGGAATTTTTATTGGCTTTTTGAACAAGACAGCTGAGTAGCGCTTAAGTGAGGATTTCGTTTTTTTTTTCTTTTTCTCCCAGAAACGTGGTTTTCATCCAGCAAAAAAGTTGTAAACTACGTATTAATTACGAAAAATACAAAACGTTTTGCACTTTGGAAAACGTTCCTTTGAGGGTAGTTTTTATCTTGGAAAGAGGAAGACGTCCGCTGGTGCTGGATAGAGAGGGTAGGGCGGATGGTTGCTCTGTACAATGCCATGTTTCGTCATAAATGTTTTTCACAAATGGAGGATGGACTGTGGATATTGTCGCATAACAAGAAACAGCAGCCTCATAGGGGAAATGAGCTTCAATAGTCTTGGGAGCACCTATACGTGGGACGAAGCATCTACTCTCTCTCCCTCTTCAGGTACAAATTCCTCATGAATCACACAGTTTTTCGAAAAATATGATCAGCATCGTCTTGATTCTGGACTTCTGTAAACGAAAGTCTTTGGGCCTTGGTCATGGTATTGAAATCCACTTCACGCTCTTACGCTTCACATCTGAAACATCCAACATTCATCTCCAGTGACAGTGGCAATACAATGGAGGAAATTAAGACTGTCTTGACAAGTCTGGATGAAGTCTTCGCATGATGACACTCTTCGTTACTTCTGCTCATCCGTGTGGCTGTGCAGCCAAATTTTTGCACAGACCTTCCGTTTTCTTAAATCTTCATGCAGAATTTGACGAATCAGCCGTCATTCTGAGTGTCAAACGATGATCTCTTGCCACAAATTCCCGAAACTTTACAACTACGTCCTCATTTCGAGAGATTAACGGATGGCTACTTCTTGAGTCATCGTGAACATCATGACATGCCACTTCCGTTTATTTTCAAACTCATCGAACATGAGCGCACACAGCCCACCAGTCCGGTAACTACATTACTTTTTCAACATGGTGTAGTTCTTGAACTATGCACAATTTGTAAGAGTGAAAGGTATGCCTTTTTATCCCTCTATGTAGATCCATAACTAACTCCTTCCTCATGGGCGAACTTTAGAAGCTGCTGCTCAAACATATCGTTAAAATAGCTGATGCATATGCATATCCTGAGAATGTTCGCTGATGTGGAGGATTAGCTGGTTTTCCAGTCCTCTAGTTGTACTAAATTCAGAACAAATGTGTGGATTAGGTTTTTTAGAATAAAGTTGCAGACACCCACCTTCTTCTAGGAGTAGCATGACACAGAAAAAACGAGAAAATCGTACATGCTACACTGTTTCTCAGAAGTTAAGGAAGAAACACAAAAATATAAATAGAAATAAAAACACAGAGCTCATTTATGAAAACTGTCTGGCACCATAAATCATCTACATCGTGTGGAAAAGGCGCTCGGATCATCAAAGACCAGATTCGAATGCAGGAGTCTTTTGACATAGTGGCCCAGTTAATCGGTCTCGGAAATTTGGACGTTTTTCACAAAAAAATGATTTGTTCATGACTTAAAATAACCAAACTAACCATAGAACACCTTTAATTTTAAAGATACAATATATTTACACCTAATAGCCTTAATTACCTAGCGAAAATGCTGAAAGCTGAGTTGCTAACAAGAAGCACCCTTACTATCATTGAAACCAATGTTTCTAAATAATACGATTATTAATGTGCCTTTCTATGGATAATTAAGACCAGGGATTTGATGTGGTCCTAAAAAACTATACCAAATATTTGAGCTACACGTTGTGGAATGATATTTGCTGTATTGGGTATGTCTCAAATGCTATGTCTTGATGGACTGGAATATGTTATTACCAATTTCGTTTAAGACTTCGAAATTACGCGTAATTTGAATAAGTGTGTTGATAAAATTACCTGCTAATATTCATTCTCCTGTTAATAAACTGGAAGCATCGTGAAAAAACATCTCTTAATGGCTCTTTAATTTCATTAAGAACTCGCTTTACTTCATTTACGTACAGTTATTTCCACGTTGCCTAATTTTCTGCTGTGATTTCCTTCTCCATTTCCGCTAATGTGCTTCCCTGCAATTAATGCACACCATTGTGGAAGCAGGACTGTAAATGTTGGAGTTCCGTGTCTGAAACGCTTTCAGTTATATCGTTAATAATCAGAGAAATGCTTAATTCGCTCTTTTCTCTCTTCCAGGCGTCAGCTGTTAAATACAAAACTGACTTGCGCATACAGAAAACATTAAACCAACTTTATATGAATCTCTATTTTCATGCAGCACTGCTTCTTTACAGTGTATTTTACTGTTAAGATTCTTCGATCATGTTTTATTTCGAATTAAGAAATGCAATTTTTAAATCCTTTTAATCCAGTTGCTTACCTTCGATGATTTTTGAAATTCGTTTCGATTCGTGTGTGGTCAATGCTTTCCTTGTTTAGTCATCGTTGGTTGGATCACAAGTAGACCATGATCTTTGAAATCAGTTCCGTTTATTCATTGGGATGTTCGACTTTGGACAGAGCTTTTGAAAAGTTGAGGTAACCGAATAAATGAAATGAGTGTTCCTTCCCTTATGTTTATGAGAGTTTTTCGGTGTATACGTGAATGGAAGGATCAGTAGATGTTAGATTTGGGGAGATTTTTGGAAGGATTCTATACCTTAACTCCTATTTGAGCCAGAGTTTTTTGAATCAGGGAGTACAGTCCTGGCCCAAAGACCACTGTTGCCGTTACTGCAGGGCAACAACAATACATGCCAACATCCATGTCTTCGTTTTGAATACCATCATGAATTCCATAGATGGAATTCATGATGGTAGCTCATGATGGTAACTGTTCGTGAGTAACTGCTTAATAACTATACTGGAAAAACTTGCTAACAAAAAACTTTATCCAATCTTGGGAATCCGCAAATATGACAACGGTTACGAAGGATTAAAAAATGTTCTGTTATTACACAACAGAACATTGTAATCCTTTCACACTGTACAGAAAATGTCCTTGAGTTCCGTTAAGACGAGAACTTTGATAGACTCTTTTTCCCACGTGGTCCTCGGGGTGTAGGTCGCATGGTACTCGGACTTTCATTTGGTAAATAAGTAACCAAACCATGAAATATCGCAATTTATAGACACGATACACTAAACCCTCGTGGTTTTAGTCGCCTTGGTGAAATAACAAAGAACGCAGCAACAACTGATCTTGAGTACTGATTGTAGAGTTTCCGGTGGAAGAAACCTTGCTGTCCACTCCTGAGACACTAACTCAGCCACGTATGAAAAAAAAGACCATGAAAGTTCTTCGCCTTATTGACAGGATTAGAACTCGGGCCTTGTGGGAAGGACAGTGATTGTAATACTACGCGCAGACGTAGTATGACCCAACATTTAATCATATTACAATACCCGAAATATAAATAATACACTGCCTAAAAAGATATTAATAACTTAAGCAGAACCCTGGATAAGCGATTTGTCTCTAAGGGACAAAAGCCCAAGCCTTACAGTCGAAGGCTAAGTTTCAGCCTTCAGTGGGAGCAGAAAATCCCCATGATGAAAAATCGGGGTCTGACACAGTAATGGTAGTACTTCGCGCACCATAAGTGAACTCAACTTTCCTTACAATGGTGGAACACAGCTTTAAAACGATTTCCGGGTCGTCTCCTAGATACTCTGAATCAGCTAGTGAATAATCTCTCTAGCTCAATTCGGCTAGTGATGATTGGAAAGAATCCAAGTGGGGTGTATATGGGGGTAGGGTAAAAGCAAGCCATAACGTGGCAAAAAGAAACTCTAGATAAACTCTTCAAGTTTCATAACTTCATGTTGCGTGTTTATTTTGTCCAAATTTTACATAATTTATTTCAATGAATCATGCATACTCAAACTAAAAGAATAGCTTTTATCTGCGAAAATAAGTAAACCTCCCCAGAATATTCTAGTTTCCTTCTTCGTACACCATCAGAAATCTCATTTGGATGAAGTCCATTTTCATCAATGGCATTTTAAACTCTACTTACTGCTCTCTGATCTGTAGAAATCACCAAACACTTTTGACTTTATTTCCTTGAATCTTGACCTTTTCCAATCTACTTTCCTTGAAGCTATTTTCTGTAGTGATGGAAGTTCTTAAATCGGTTTTGTCCATTTTGTGTCTGTGTCCATTTTGCAGCTTAAATGCCCTTACCACGGGAAATTTCTAAACCATAAACCCAGTACCAAATCAGAACTTGGTAATAATCTCTTCTATAAGGTCCTTCCTTAGAGGCCCTCGTGGGTAGCACAATTAGTAGAATCGCCGTCCTCCCCACACCGGTGGAAAAGACCTGAGTTCGAGTCCCATCGATGAGGTAAGGAATTTGTATTGGTCCTTTTTACAAAGTTGATGAGTTAGTCGGTTTCAAGGGAAGGTTTTTTCGCCAGAAACCCGGGTTTTTCGTCCATCAAACAGAAAATCGACCACCGACCACCCGCAATTTACAGCCAGTATATACGAAGCAATATGGCCTTAGTCGCTGATGTTCCTAAAACCCTAATACAACAACCTTCCTCATACTCATTCTAGGTCTTACGTTGAATGACATTATAACAATGCCAAATAGGTTTCTTTATTTCTTAGACGCCAAACTTCTTGATCCTAATCCTAATCAATCCAATCATAAGATTAAGATCTTCTTATAGGAACTAATGAAACTGCCTGTTCCTTCCGTTGTTTTCTTTTATAAACTTTGATTTTCCTGCAAATATGCTAAAGTTTTGCACATGAATAAAGATTATGGCAACTGGCTTACGTCCAAATCTGCAGCTTAATTTTTTTTCCTTTTCTAAAGCTTTCAATAGTTGTAAACAAGTTATTAATAAATCCAAACTCGATTTTGAAAAGCCAGAGAAGAAAACTTGCCTCTTGTCCAAATGGCAGTCGTCTTCTGGTCTGCTGCCAAAGCCCTTGGCAGCAGTTTCTGTCCGTCCACACTGACAGTTTTTATATCCCGAATTATTCTGTTGCATCTTGATCTAAAAGCAAAGCTGACCTATTAGTATCTTACTTCTCCCCTAACTCTTATATCGATGATCTCGGTAAATTATCCCCTACAATACCATACTCCACCAATCCTTCCGTGGTCTTCCAACAGAGCGATAGATGAATTCTGAACAGTCTTCATACTAAGAAATTTCAAGGTCCTTATACTGTCCAAAAGTTTAAACTCCCGGTCCTAATATTTCTAATATTAGAATGGGACTTTTAAAACTTTGGTCTGGCCACAATTCATTCCCTTAAATCGCACACTGTTGAATTCTGTTCGTTTTGGTCTATCCATAGACTTTTTCACCTACTCATCCTATATAAAAGAGAAATTTTTAAGAATCTTTGATCGGTATTTTGCGTCCAACTTTTATACGTATTTCTGAAAATTAAAATCCACAGATGGATATTATTATCAAACATGGAGAGTCATGTTTTAATGAGGCTATTTTTCTTTAATAAATCGCCCTGAAGAATGTTGTTGTATCTTTAAAATGTCACGATGGAATCCCAAACCGTCGAGATATTTCTGTAGATGGTTCAGAGCAATGTTCGTTGAAAGCATCTCCGACATTCCTTCGACTTGGTTTCTTGCTATCTTTTGAAGATTATTTCTCTCTCAACTTCTGCGTGGAATGTGTCAGTGGTAATATATTTCTGTCATCTGTATTTTCATTTTAACGTAGAACTACATCTTAACACTCAGATTATCTGTCAAGAAATGGATTTATGTCTGTGAGCACATGGATGAGTGGAAATATATACACTAGTTAAAAGAGTTACAGGAATCACAGCATGCGCAGACGATGGTACATGTACTCATGACGTGATTGAAGATAAGATGAATTAGTATGTGTCGAAACATGCAAAGCAACTCCAAAGTGAACAGCAACTGCAGTTTTATTGGAACTAGTTCTACAAGCATTGATCTTGTAGGAACAATTCCAATAAAGAACCATCACAAAGAACTCTCTGTCTTCGCCTGCATATCGAAGCACAATGGATCGCAGGATCTCTATACCTGCGTGTAGTCAGGTTCTCGTTACTGATGATGTGGTAATTGTATTTGTTATAAGACAAAAGACAGTAATGCTACTGAATACCAGCAATCCACCGCAGACTGCTTATGTATGTACACAGGGTTGCTTCCAGTTCTATTTCACACTACACTCAATGGTACACAAGCTGTGAAGAGCGTACGGCTCTATTCCTCCTCAGTCCAATTACGATGTTCGAAGGCCCACGTTTTTGGCCTACGATGTAAGGCATTCAATGGGACACAAGCCGTTGGTCTTCGCACAAAATTCCATGTAATTCCACTACACCCCCATATCTGTGCAGATAGTTTCGGATGGTTTTGGTTAACACATTTGCCTTTTCAGCCAAGTATCTAGGTAAGGGTAAACGTTAATTGCAAAGGCCAAGGAGAAAGATGTCTCGGTGTTGTTGATGGTTTGCGATCCCACAAATGACCTTGGTTTCTTGGAACCGATTCCGCAGCTGCTGATGACACTTTGTGACATACCAAGCCGTGCCGAAATTTGTCACTGCTACTCCCATCTGTAGACCAAATCCTTCTGAAATGCATCAGCACGACAATCAAAAGATGTGTACTCTGTTTCAGCAATGGTTCTTCAATTAAATCCGACTCTAGGACAGCCGCGTACTTCAATTCGCTTTCTCTCAGCATCTATTGGTGTATATAACTTAGTAATTTACATTGGCCTTAAATGGTAAACTTTCCAATAGATTGTGCAGTGATCCCTTAATTATTTAACCAATGTATATCTTCTGGTGTCGGAAAGAGATCAGATTTCTTCAATAAATCCATGAGTTAAATTAATACCATGGCTCGTTTTAAAGTACCTGGAGGCTTTTTTAAACTAAATTTTATCATTAGTAGTGAGGATAACAATAAGATCAATCTTTTGAACCATATTTTGATGTCACATTTCGGCAACAAATTAATCATAACAAATCTTATGATCTTATGTTTAACTCCCCACTGGATTTTCATCCCTTTATTAAACATCCTAGAACATTTTTAGTTTTCAGTCGTCTAGGTAGAGACTATTTATAGTTTTGCTGTATAGAAAATGGTAAAATTATCTCCACAGAACTATATGCTTTATATCTGTAGCTTTTAAGTATAATTGATTCATAAGATTTGCAACTTTAATTCTCAGTAATTTAGATGTCATTGTGAAGATAACGTATTTGTTGAAATTCATATTCTCTTGGTGATGTAAGTACCGCGAGGACATACAACTAGTTCAGTAATGAGGCACCATTGCGTATTTTAATCTCTGGGGAATTACACAGAAAGAAACCAGAAAAGCGAGAGCTTTTAATTAAATTATTGCTTAATGGATTGGCGAGTGCCTTGTGTTTTTTTTTTTTTTTTTTAGCACTCTCCACTCAGCGAGAAATCCATGATAAATTCGTACAACCACTTTATAACAAGCCTAGTTAATTATCACAGATATTTTAAATAAGTTTCGTCGCTTTTATGACCATGGGACGAATTGTTACCTTCTAATAGGACGATTGGGGTTGTAATTACTTTCCCAGAAGTCCCAAATGCGGTAATAAATACAATGGAACTTCGAACGTTTTCTGAAGAATGTAATGCAAACGGAGAAAATGATCTCTGTGTCCTTTCTAGAGAAGACAGAACATAAAAAAGCAGCAAATCATTCCTTGTATTTAAAAATCAAATGATTTATTACAAAAGAATGCTTATATTTTCGCTCTCATGCTGTATGAAGTGTTTTTATGCGGTCCATGATCTCACTGGAACTCATACTAGCGCCAAATATTTCCTAGGAATTACAACAGATTTGTTTTCCGGATAATCCCAAATATAATTCCCATTGCATCGTATGATTGGTGATTCAAAGATAGCAAAAAGCAGGGATAGTGAACTCGTGACTGATAAATTTACACTTTATCTTTTACGCTTCCAAAAGTAGCTGGTCACCATTTGAAATTAGAGTCAGTGAAAATGCGAATGACTTAAAGTAAAAGAGAGCATTCTCATTTAAAATGATCACCTTTATTGGGATGCATCCTTAAAAGGCTACAATTTCTATTACTTCTGCAAGTGGCTCTGTGGGTACGTTCCTTCTACACACTGTAAAAGGTTCTGGATTGAAATATAACCTCAGGGGCTCACATCCAGTGAGTATGGGCTTGGCAAACGTGTATCCTGAGCTGTATATCAACATTCTTCTTTTCTTAGTGATTCCTTTCTATTTCTCTCTCTCTCTTTCTTTCTCAGGGTAACTCGGAAATTTTTTTTTGGCTGGTGCAGCATAAGCCTCAGGCTTCCTTGCACCATATAGCTAATAATAATAATTATAATAAATAATAATGTCACAGCAAGAGGAACTTTAAAGGCTTTTACCGCTGTGGCCGAGTTAATCGGTCTCGTATATGCATTTCCTTTTATTTATTTTTTCCTAAAGAAATTTTGATTTTTTATTCAATAAAAAGCAAAGCGACTATAGAACACAGATAACTGCACACACAATACCTTAACATTTCATATTCTTAGTTGATTTAGTGCAAAAACAAAATTAACTGGAAAATTTGGGAGTTGAACAAAAGGATTCCAACTTTTTCTGTTACGCTCTACAAATATATATTATGTTTTTCCTATTCTGCGCACGTTCTTAAAAAAGATTGTTATTATTAACGAACGCTCAGCAGCATTGATTGGCCCATTTAGTCTTTACTGCAATGTGACACGAAGCCAAAAAACTCGTACAATTCAGAATGCATTAAAGGGTTTCTAAAGATGAATCTGGTATTTAACGAGATTCACAATTTTACCCAGAAGAAAAACCATTAAAACACTGAGCCGGGGACCCATCTTATACTACATACTTAAGAATGGATTTAGAGGGTAGAAAACCACGTGGGTTCAGTGTGGGCAGAAGGCTTTGAGGAAATAACTTGCTACAAGAGTTTAATTATTAATTTGCATTTGCTATGATTTACAGTCACTTTGTGGCTTTTAATAGCAATGACTGATGCGTGTGTCCCTATTGGAAATTTTTTAGAATGTAAGGATTTAGGACCCAGAAGAACTTTATTTTTTCAACGCCAGTTACTTGGATGGAAGCCGAGTGTTGAGTAGAACAGTTCTTTGTGGTCAGCAGATCAAGAATAGAAATGCATGATCACGCTAGAAAGCTGGTTTCCGAAGAGACGTTTTGAATTTTTAATGGCCCGCCACACCCTTCATTAAAATATCTTATAAGTTCATTCATTATAGAATGGCTGGCATTCGCTATTCGCATGAAACCTTACCGTATAAAAAGACACGGGTATTCATCACAAAAATTAAGATGTCTCAAGCAAAGAAGGATCACTCAACCACGCTTTCATAATGAATGGTGTTTTTAAAATAATCAAAAAAATATTGGCGACTTTCTATTCTTGCTAGTAGTACAAAGAACTGGAATTGCTTCTAATAAATTCGCCCGTCAGGTGACAGACAATCTGTGTACTTTCAGACAGGGACTTGAAGCAAAAGGGCTGTTCTACCTAAAGAGCCTGTGCACCCTCCCAGTAGCGTAGACAGAGGAAGGACACAAGGGTGAAAGTTTTAATCCTGATCTCTCTCTGAGACATTGGCAGACATGGTTCCCTTTATAAGTATCGCAAGTTGTTCTTTTCTGAGCTTCAACAGTTAATCATTTTTCTTTTTTCACAATGTCCGATCTGATGGTCTTGTTCGAGTCTGCCGACACCTTATTAAATATTTTCAAAAGGTTTCTTGAAACATAGATGTGTTCAGTTACTTTTGGCTGTGTAGTGTATTGTGTATGTATATGTATATATGGATGAGATGTCTGATAACTTGTCAACATTGTAAGATCAGAAAACGACACAGAAACTTTGAAAACATATTTTTTTTCAATTTCCTCAAAAATTGTACAGCAAAGTGTATTTGGCGAGGATCGACATTTTTGTCTATCAAGAGTCGCTCTCTCTCAGTGAGATCTACTTTTTAAATCTTGGCAAGAATCAGATCAACCAGTTCATTTTGGTTATTACTATCATCACTTCCTATGAGGATTCATTCTCATTTGGTGGATTGCAGCATGGCTCTGAATCTTAATGGCGTTGCCCATGGGAGTAACTCATTTGCTCTACAAGAATCACTAAGCATGTGCAGATGGTGGTCTAAGTCCTTTAAATGTAATCCAGAAATCACTAGAACTGTTTTAACAAACATAAAGATAGAAAGTTAATTATTAACCATTATTTACGAACAACACAATGGATAAGTGCTTTCTTTTTTCGTTAAGTTCCCATGCGTGGAATAAAGTTTGAAAAAATCCACTTCCTCTATTGATAGTCTTTTATCAACAATCCATTAGAAGCAATGATGCTCAAAAGGAAATAAAAAATGAATTTGCTTACAAAATGCGGGTAATTGACGTTATGAAACCAATCCACCCGATCCGGCCCACAATCAAAATGGAGGCTTTCTTGTTTTCCTTGGACCAATGACTCATAAAATGAACCAGTGAGCAGTTATGGAAAATCCAGTGTGTTTGATGCGCGGTCATCTTAAGTTACGTATGAAAGAAGCCTCCACCCGCCCGAGCCTGGAGGTTATGCGTCGCACTGTTGCAAAAATTCCGTACATTGGCAAATTGCCAAACCAAGTGAGTCTCTCTCTCTGTGGAAAACAGCAACGTGATGAGAATTTCCGATTCCCTACCCTGGAGATTCTTGCGATAATGCACTACACGCGATCTGTCACGAATATAAAGTTGGTATTTAAAACAAACACTCTGAATAAGAGAAGAATCCACCTCTTGGCCATGCTGCTCTTTGAAGAACACACACACGGGTCGTACTTTATTTAATGGTGGTTGAATTAATGAGCGGATTACGGAAGCTTGTCATAACCACTAAGGGATTTCTTGCAGTGTTTGCATTGTTAAGTCTCCACAATACTCCAATCTTTTTTCAGGGCAAATCATTGTACTAAATAGAATTTACATTCAGTGGCCAAACAATTAGAAAGCTTTATTCGGTGTCTATTAAGACGACCTTTTGTCTGAAGTACAACCCGTAAACGTAAACGGATTCCACAGAATGTACAGTAGACTTTCGAAATAACGGCACCTTCAGGGATACAGGTGCCGTTATTTCGATTTTTCCGTTATTTAGAAAGTTTTATTTTTAATGTATTTGATGCAGAAATAATGAGGCCAAATAAGAAATAAAGAGATTAATAATTAAATTTTATTAACTGCACATAAAAAACATAAACATAGACGATCCAATGTTATATTCTATCATTAATACACTACGTTCTATTTTCTTTATTATATCAAGTTTAGCCTGCGCGTGTAGCACAGTGGTATCGTCACCATCCTCCCCACACCGGTTGGAAAAGCATTAGCATTAGTAGAGGCATATGATGCAAGAAAGCAAGCTTATACAGCATCAGCTAAAAAAAAAAAATATAACTCTTCCCATTTCACCCATCTATTCGCTCCAAATGTTTTAGTTCTGTCTTGAATTTATTTAAGCTGTCCACTTCTACAACGACAGATGGAAGTCTTTTCCAGAAATCAACCACCCGCTGGCCAAAGGCATCTATTCTACAACTGTCTTTCCTCAATTTGAATTTATGTCCCCCTCAGGCGATTAATCTGGACAAGTGGAAGAGTCCCATCACCTCAAGCCCCTAAATATGATTAACGCTTATTGATGATTTTTTGTAAACGCCACTGACCTGGTGGTCGTGCTGGAGTATAAACAAGGACATTTATTTATCTGCGCTGTATGTATACATCCAATCTCAATGTGCCGTTATTTCGAATGTGTCGTTATATTGACAGTCTACTGTATCAGGAAGTCCAGCTCTAGATTTCACCAGTCTTCCATCACGATATTTGCAAGCTGCTGCATGTGGTCGGTAGAGAACTGGATATTTTGGGGGCCAGTGTAGTTATTTAGGTATTGACTCCACTAGATGTCTGAAGACGTCCTTAGGGATCTTCAGCCTGTAAGGCTTCCCACAGTGTCTGAATATATTGACGATTGCATGTCCATACGCCTCACTTCCGGTTCCAAAATATCGCACTGGTGTTCAATTGAATTGAAGTCAGGTGAATTTGAAGGCCAATCAAGATGAGTGATATCTTCACTGGGTTCATGGAATCACTCGTGCGCAATGAGGGCTCGATGATATGGTGCATTACCGTCTTGGAAGATCCCGTTTCTGTCCGATAAAAATGCAACATGGCAGGATGCACATGGCCTCCTATGTGCTGTCGGTAGACCTCACCACTGAAATGTTGGTTAATAAGTGCCAGGGGTTATAGTACTTACTAGCAAAACGCTGTCCATATTAAGCAATCATGGCCACTAACCGATTCCAACACGAATCCATGGACCCATGTTGCTTGCGCCACACACGAAGCCGTTGGCGTGTTGCACCAGGTATTTGGACTCATCCAACCAGCACACTCGTTTCCAATCCTCAAGTATCCAAACAGTTTGTTGTTGACACCAGAGCATTCGCCACTGACGATGATCAGTGGTTAGGAGAGGGTATCTCGTCTGCTTATGGAACCCCATACGTCTGAGCATGCGGCGCATCGCCATTTGGGCTATTGTTTTTGCACTCCCCATATTGTATTGCGATGTCTTTTGATTTCTCAGTTGTGGCTCCTGCTAAACCTGCTCCAAGAATAACACCTTTTCTGAATATCTGAAAGACCACCTGTCTTCCTCATAACCTGAAAAAACCCTGACTAAAAGCCCCAATAAATCTTACAATATTCTGATACCAAGGAATATATGACCATGTGACAATTTGTATTGGTATACAAGAAGTTTAATTATTTGACGCCAATTACAAAACGTTTCTAATTTTTTGGACAGTGAGCGTACAAGTAAATAGCATATACTGGTTCCCAGCTCTCGTATATCAGAAACTCTGGATTCCTTAACGGCCATGTTCGGGTTTTTCATCCAGAAAACAAATAACAAGAGGAACCGTACACATCATTTACAGGAAAAACACACGAGTGCCTCATGGCCTTTCAACCACAGCACATGCGCAATTTTATTGAAAGCATATTTAAATAAGTACAGAAATATCTGTTTAAAAATATCGGTATATGAACACATTATCTAAAGAACTGTATCAAGTTCCTGTTGAATTGTTAATAGAATGTCTTTTTTTTTTTCATTCTAATACTGGCAGAGGTGTGGAGACTTTGGAGTGCGTCATGATTTATGGAGGACTGTCGTTGTAGAGATTTCGGTGGTGATTATGATATGATGGTTCTGTAGTGTGTGCCTTAGTCTGGTGTAGATAAAATGGTAAATGGTTTTGGATGCGATGTGAGGGTAATTGGGTAGCTGATGTTTCCTGGCTGCGATTGATGGATTGAAAATGACTTCCCTGACAAACCGATGGTCCATAAGTGGGATATAGATGAGAAAAAAGAGACTGACAGTAAGAGAAATCATATATCGGTGGGTGGATGGAAAGATTTTAAAATAAATTGATTTTACGTGATCTCTTTACTTAAACAAGGACCCCTGGTACAAAGGATGTGTGTCCATAACAGATGGACTAATGGTGATTATTTTACTTTTGTTTTAGGTAAGGAAAAGGCAATTGCCTTAAAGCCCCATATTCACCTAAAAACTGCAGGTGATATAAGGTTGAAACAAGGCAGGTTTGCCAGGGTGATCCGTCCATTTCCAGTAATCACCAGTGAAGTTCCATTTGTGCTATTGATGAACTTCCGAAGGCCAATTTCTGTAGAACGCCTCTGGTTGTTGGAGACGTTTTCGCTTGTAGCATAGTGGACCTTCTTCAAACAGCTCCCCTCTCAAAGATTAAAGTGTGTTCTTGTGCACTTAGGGATTATTGGGAGAGGGGGACACTGAACCCCATTTTATTAGTTCGGATTTACTGCGAACGACAATCCCGAATTTCAACTTTGAATTATCTGAACATCATAATGTATCCTTTCCTTTCTTTTATGGAGGAAAAGTAGACTAGTAGAATTATGAACATAAATTTGTAGACTACGTCATATCCTTATGCGTTAGGCAAAAAAAGAGTTGAAACTACAATTCTAAGCAATTTGGATGAGCCATCCGGAGATTTCCTGAATTCCATCTTGTAAGATGTAGTCACTAACTACAATGTAGATTTTAGAATTGTTTTTGTAGAGAACCGTAGCAGATGGTGACAACAGATTGCCTTCAAAAACCTTGATTTTACCTTCAATATTAAGAGGCTTCTGAAACTGAAGGCACTTTGTTGTCACCATCTGCTACGGTTCTCTCCAAAAACAATTTTAAAATCTGCATTGTAGTTGACGAATACATCTTACAAGATGGAATTCAGGAAATCTCTGGATGGCCTATCCAAATTTCTTAGAACAGTAATTTGCAACCTTTTTTGCTAAGCCCGTAAGGATGTGATGTATTCTGCGAATTCCTGTACAAAGAAATCCTAGTAAGGAATATTGTAGTATATTCCTTGGCATATTTTGGAACACCGCTAGTGAGATGAATCGGCTTAGATTGAGATCACGTAGCCCAGAGCAAAGATTTCCTGAGAGTGAGGTATTCTATAACCTTTTGATTATGAGTACATCGAATCTATCAGTAATAAGCTTCATAAATTTTCCACGTCTTTAATCCCAAAGATGAAAGCCCTGTGAAGAGAAATAGAAACATTTTGGCAATAGACTGTCCCACCATTAAAATCCGGACACCTACCTTTAGACAAAAAAACAGAGCTTTTATTGTGTCATTTAATATTTTGTGCTGAAACCTTTTTCTTTTAAGACGGCCTTCAATCTTCGCGGCATACTCTCAACCACCGTTTTATAAATGTCAGTTGATATGTTCCTCCACTCGGCCTTTAACGCAGCCACCAATTCGTCCTTGTTCTTTGGGCGATCTCGAGGTGCACGTACCCGACGATCCATTACATTCCAAAGATGCTCGATAGGGTTCAGGCTGATCTGAACCCTATCGATCATCTTTGGGAGCATCTCTGGGCTGACCAATCCAACTTTTCCACACCCATGTCCTCAAACCACTCTGTTACGACGCGCCATACAATATAGCATGGCGCGTTGTCTTGCTGATACAGGTATGGGCCTTCCCCGAAGTATTGCTATAATTGGAAGTGCATAATTGTCCTGAACCTCCATACATTCTCTTTCCACCAGTTTCTCGGTCTATCCGAACATTTCTGTCTGGCGATTATATAAACTATCTCCAAACTAGTGTTGCAATTTTACTGTGTAGTTTGTTTTTATAAAGGAATGAACAGACTGATTACTCGCATGCTATTCTGCGATGGCTCCCCGCTGGAAGTCGCGAATTGTATTCCTTGATCTATCTGTTGAATTTAATCAGCATACCTGTAATTGTTCTTAAAAGTGTTTGCTACTAAGGGATTTTCTCTTGTATTGCTTACTCTCTCTCTCTCTCTCTCTCAAAAGGAACCAGCAGTAATCCCCCATCATTACAGCATCCCAGCGACCTTGGTACCGCTATTCCATCATAGAAATATCTTGATAAAACCGCTCCCCTTGTTCGTCACTCCCATCTCCCAGATTTTCGGTGAAAAATTCGAGATGGGAATGAAGAAAATGAATTTTCAACGACATTCGACAGCCCATGTTTTTGTAGCACTCGAGTAAATTAGACACCAACAAATCATAGTTTTATTCTTTCCTATCACCCAAAGAACCATGTACCACCGCCTTAAATGATCGCCAAGCTGCCAATTCAACCTCCTTTAACTGAGTTTCAAACGCATCGTCTTTCAGGAGTTTCCTAATTTGGGATCCTACGAAAATTCCTTCCTTAAGTTTAGCATATGTTAAATTAGGAAACACTTCTCAAGTATGCAAACCAGTTCTTTATCTAGTCCCTTCACGAAATTTTTCATCAATTCAAGTTTGATGTGCAGGGGTGGAAGCAGAACCTTGTTTGATTGCTCTAAAGGAATATATTTTACATTACAATGTCTTGGTATGAACTCGTCCCGCTTGTCCCAATGTTGCACAACATAATGTTCTTCTGTCGCACGGCTGTCCTACAAACACAAAAAAACAACATTTTGTGAAACCCCGCTGCATATGAATAACCTTAAGATCACTACATGTTTTCCAACCATAATCTTGGTATTTTATAGCATGTAGAACCCTAGACATGCTTTCATGACTCTCTTTAAGTCCAACTGAATGAAACACAGGAACTGATGGAAATTCGTGGCCATTATGAAGCAAAGCTGCTTTTAAACTTAATTTTGAGGCATCTATGAATAAACGCCATTCATCTGACTTATGCACGACGCCTAGTTCTTTCAGCATCCACTAACGTCTTTGCAAAAACACATACTGTCCTCCGTAGCAAAATATTTCGAAAACTTTTCATGTCTTTTTCGAAACACTGAAATATTTGTTCCTGCTGTGAGTATATTGCACTGCTGTAACCCAGAACATAACAGCTCAACTTGTTCTTTCGACAAATTGAAGTCTCGAACCAAATCATTCAAATCATCTTGTTTGATTAAATGTACCTCACTACCTGAACTTACTGGCTGACATCTTGTCAAGTGGTAGGAAGGCCACATCCTCCTACTCTCGAGGGGCTGTTTATGTTTGGAGCATACAACCCAGAGAACGTGTCACGATCAGTTAATACACTGGTGTGCAAAATTTAAGGACCTGTCAGGTTTTTACATGTAGCTTCTCATAGGAGTGGCCTGGATATGAGAAAAGCATACCAAAGGAGGTACAGAAATGAAGGAAACACACAGCCACAACAACGGAAACAAAACGGTACAGAGGGACTTTATTCAAAAATGGCAACGTAGCACTGACTGCCATGATACAGTTGCATCACTACCAAAGATGGTACAAAGGTGGTCCTCGTAGGAGATATGGCTACTCCTAATGTCGATGCAGGCTTTGCACCGTTTGTCCATACTTAGAACAATGTTGTTGATAAGTTTTTGCGGTAATATCGTCCATTCCTCTGTCAGCGCCATCTTCAACTGGTGAACATTTTCTGGTGGGTGTGGACGTGCCGCTAGTCGTCTCACCAGAGCGTCCCATATGTGTTCGATGGGATTTAGATCGACGGAAACGGGCAGACCAATCCATACGAACAATGTCCTCACTTTCAAACGCATATTAACAGCTGCTGTGCGATGGGGTGTAGCATTATCATCCATAAACACGAACTCGGGGCCAATGGCACCTCGGAACAGACGCACATGGGGAAGGATTACCTCAGTACAGTAGCGTGCACCGGTTACAGTACCGCCTTCCAATATCTGGAGTTGTGTTCGTCCATCCAAGATAACGCCTCCCCAGACGAGAACACCTCGGCCGCCATATCGATCCCTTTCAGTAATGTTTGCGGGGTGATACCATGTGCCAACCTCTCGCCAGATTAGCTGACGTCCAGAATCGCTGCTGAGACTGAATCTACTCTCATCAGTAAAGAGTACCTTAAGTAAAGATTTTGTGGTCTTGTGGTCGTAACCTTTAGAAATAGTGTTTATCCTTAGGTTTTGCACACCAGTGTATTTCGAAAACCGAATATTTTGCGATTATTTCGGTAAAACCTAACTCTCCCTCTATATTTAATAATTGTCACGTGATGTAAGACTATCATGATCATTTTTGAAATCTACGCATAAAAATTGGTTAAAAACAACATTTAAATTCTTGGAGTAAAAATTTTGTTGTCTAGTGTTATTGTACTTCTTCCTCCAGAATCTCTCATTCTGTCACCTCTTGTATGTTCTTGATTTCTTCCATTTTAGATCTATCTAGGGGCACATGGCCTTTATGGCTAACTTCACTGTACCACAGGTTATCCCAGAACTTCTCGAGTGTCTTCTGGTTGCAGGTCCGTTGCGTTTCTTCTTCTCTTATGGATTTTCCTATAGAGGCTCTCTGTTTCAAATATCTGATTGTCTGTTTTCCTCTGGGCACTCTCTCTATAACGGTGAAATCTCTTGCTGAGTTCCCGGAGTTTCTGCTGGACGGTGTAAAGGTATTTTTCGATCCTCTGATTGGACAAAAATTGGACAAAAGATTGGACAAAATTTGGTCTGATTGGCCTTGTATATGCTGTGGATATTGTTGTATGCGCGTGTAGTACAGTGGTATCGTAACCATCATCTACATACCGGGTGGAAAAGGCCCAGGTTCGAATCCCCTCGGAACTCAATGAACGTTAATGGCCTTTTTTCACTCCGTGGCTGAGTTAGTCGGTCTCAGGCGTAGATAGCAAAGTTCTCTCACCCCAAGAAACTGGGTTTTTTTTTGTCCAGCAAAACAGGCAAATCGACCAGAGAATACATGCAATTTGCAGACATAATACATAAATTGCCATATATAAGAAATTAGGGGTAGCCCTAATACATAATGGTTTGAGCTTGAGTTTGTGGATATTGTCATTATTAAGGATGGCCTTCACTCTTACGATCAGCTTCTTCCTTCTGTTACCCCGTTGGTACTACTTCAGTTGCCTATTTTCTGCTGTAGCCTTCTTTCCCAGGCTGGTGGTTCCTTGTCTTTGAGTTTTGTTTTCTGTTTTTCTCTGTTTCTTTTTCGTTCATCCTGGTGGGAGCTACAACGGCACACAGCAAATAGCTGTGCAGATGGTGTCTAGTGTAACCTCGCTGTTGTTCAAGTAATCCAGTATTATTCGCCGATTGAGGTGGTCTGTTACTTGTCACAGGATTCTGTTGTCTCTGCTTCGGTAGGATGTGGGTCTTTGCGGGCATAGTTCTCTCGAATTCTGCTAGGGCCATCTCCCTCTCCCAATCTGGATATTGTGGCCTCGTCTATTTCCACTTCAGCTGCTCTGGGTTGTACTTCTTGTACTTGGTGTTCCTCCTCCTCCAGCTCTGGTTTGGTTGTGTACGTATTCGTTGTTATTTGTAGTGGTCGCTCATGTCCTACTTGATTTTTTTCAACATTGTAGGAGCTGTCTGGTTCTTCATGACGACGGTCCGTCTCTGGTCTGCTATTCGCTGTTTGGTGACCTGAATAATCAGGAACCGTTCCAACCACTTGGAGTGTATTTCTGTACATTGTGGTCTGTTTATAGCTTCGTTACTTCGTAGTATGCTGGCATGCTATGTTCACTGATCTTGCAGGCAAGGGAGTCTGTTTCATAGATAAAATTTACTCTAGTTCATGTTCAGTATTGTTCTTTGTAGTGGACAACTGAAGATCACCATCATCAGCTAATGTGGAAAGACTGAAGGAAATGATGCGCTTATGCTTCCACAGACATTTATATATTCCGATGGATATGAGGCAGCAGTAATTGTGTAAGTGTGTTTTTCATCCCTAATCAGACACCGTATTACAGACACCAATACCGATGATGGGATAAAATATGTCCCCAATTGTCCTTCAGGTCCTTGAGGTTGTCACAGACATTCTCTCAGATATGCCAGACGAGCTGTACTTGCTATCTGGGAGTCTAAAACGCTGATGGAACTGATATTCGGGTGACATTGAAGTCAACTGGACCCAATTTCGGCGAAGTCCAGACGGTCTGTGACAGCCAAATCCTCTGCTTGCACCTTCACGACGGTGGGATTAGTAATCCTGGATATAACCTCCATGCGCAAGCATACTGTAGGTGACCACCCAGGTGTGAACCAACATAAGCAGGGATCGAGGTGTGGCGCCCACACCACATGGAGGAACGCCGCCCCTCTATGTTACCAGGCAGTACTAGGTGGTAGATGACTCTCATCAACCGGTGCAATACCACCACTTTGTTTATTGGAGGCTTGAAGTGGTGGAACCCATGTTTAGTCTCTAGAGCCAAGTTCCGGTCAACCCTTCCCCATCTCTTCCATCATGCAGTATGATTGATGACTTTTCCGGTTATGATGAACATCGTGGCGAGATCCAATATTCCTTACATTTCGAGGGTACAGCTCTAAAACGGTGTTCGCAGGCCGGCCGCTATTTAGTACACCGGACCGAACCTATTGGTAACTCTCTATGAGGCTTCCGAATCAGCTAGTGTATAATCTTGCTACCTCTACTCTGCCAGATAGTGACTGGAAGGAGTCCGAGTAGTGTGTATGCGGGGGGGGGCATTGTCAAGGCCACGTTATGTCAAGGATCTGGGTATATACTTACCATGTGTAAGAATATCCAAAAATTTCATTACTTCATACAGCATGTCCAACCCACTTTTCTTACTATTGAATACACCATGAATTGTCAAAATAATAGAGAAAGCTTATCTGCGAAAAGATCTAAACCTCCCAAACACTTCCTAATTCATTTCACAAATATACGTGGTCTCAATTCTAATCTCAACGATGTCCATTTCCACTTACAGTCTGTCAAACCCCATGTACTTTTTCTGACAGAATGTCCGTTATCGATTGATTCAACTACTGCTCATCTCAGATGCCCAAATTATTCGTTATATCATTCCTTTCGCCTCAAAGGTGGTACTTGTGCATATGTCCGTTCTGATATTCCTGTCAGAGACTTGGCAATTTGGAATCACCTCTCTTCGATCTTCTCTGGCTTAAAATCTCTCTACCTCATTGTGTCAAATTCATCTGTTGTCTCTACAGTTCTCCCAACTCCACTAATCACTTGGAGCTCTTTGACTTCCTCTCTTTGCAACTTGACTTTATCCAGTCCAACTTTCCTAACAGTGAGGTAATTTTCCTTGGTGATTTTAATGTCTACAACTCCAGCTGGCTTCCGTTTTCTAGTCACACCGACCCAGCTGGTCCAGATGCTGAGGCTTTTGCAATTACTAATGACCTTGCACAGATTGTTCATTTAACTACAAGAATACCGGACAATCCTAATCATACAGCCAACAGCTTGATCTGTTTCTCACAAACAACCCTTCTAAGTACACGGTCGAAGTGAGAGGTCCTTTAGGCACCTCAGATCACAACTTGGTGATTGTCTCTTCTCCAATGGAGCCTCTATCTGATGGCTATTCCCAACCTCGTGTTGTTTGTCATTACAAGAATGTAAAATGGGATGACCTGCGAGACTTCTTTTCTTCTTTTCCTTGGTCGGATTACTGTTTCAAAACTTCTGATATCAACATTTGCTCAGATCGTGTCAGTGAAATTATTCTTGCAGGAATGGAATCCTTTATCCCACATTCCACTTTAAAATATCGTCCTTTATCGAAACCTTGGATTTCCAATAAATGTGTTAAGGCTGTTCAAGAGAAGAACGTTGCATATCGTAATTGGCTTGTTTCTAATTCTTCAGTTTCATTTTCTGCCACACCAAAGCTCGCAACAATTGTAAAGCAGCTATTAATCAGTCCAAACTAGAGTTTGAACAGGCAAAGAGTAGAAAACTTGTTTCTTGCCCCAATGGTAGCCGAGCATTCTGGTCTCTTGCCAAAACTATTGGCCGCAACTTTTGCTCATCTCTGCTCCCACCTCTGTCCAAACCTGATGGTTCTGTTGTCACTTCAGCCAAGGATAAAGCTGACCTGCTAGCATCCCATTTTTCTTCCAACTCATGTATTAATGATCTTGGTAAAACACCTCCCACCATTCCCAACACGCTCCATTCAACGCCTCTGTGGTCTTCCGTCAAAAAGATGTCAGAAGGATTTTGACGAATCTTGATACCAAGAAAGCTCCAGGTCCCGATGGTATTTCTCCACTTGTTCTCAAAACCTGTGCTTCTGAACTTACTCCTATTCTTTGCGCCTTTTTTCACTTTCTTATTCCAAAGGTGTTTTTTTTTTGCTTGAAAATATGGTCATATCCAGCCACTTCCTAAAAAGGGTGACAAATCCCTCCATTCCAATTATCATCCCATTGCAATTACTTCTACTCTTTCTAAAGTAATGGAGAAATCAATTAACCGACTAATCAATGATCGCCAGTATGGATTCCGTCATTGTCGATCCATGGTGATATTTTGGCTTATTGTTACCCATTTATGGACTTATTCAATGGAAAGTTTCGGTGAAACACAAGTAGTTGCTCTTGACATCTCAAAGGCTTTCGATCGGGTTTGGCATAAAGGTCTTCTAAACAAGCTTCCATCTTATGGTTTGCCAACTGTTTTTTTGTAATTGGTTATCCAGTTTTCTCTCTGATCGCTCACTGAGGGTGATGGTAGATGGCTCTCTGTCTTTTAATTTTTCCAAAAATGCCGGTGTCCCCCAAGGTTCAGTTCTTGCCCCCACTCTTTTCCTCTTGTATATTAATGACCTTATTCCATTGACTGGAAATCCTATCCATAGTTTTGCCGATGATAGCACATTGCATTCCACTTTCCATTTTGAGAGACCTTGCCCTGCTCAATCAGCTTCAACTTCTGTAAAATCTTCTACCAATTCCTTAAATGCCGATCTTCAGGTAATTCTCCAGTGGGACAAAGACAACTTAGTTGATTTCAACCCTTCTAAAACTCAGTCTTGTCTTATATCTCGCAAAAAGGATTCTTCTGCTCCTATGCTTATCTTTGGTGACACTCCGATTTCTAAGCAAAATGATATATCTCTTTTGGGGATTACCCTGATTTCTAATCTCTCTTGGCACAAGCACATTACAAATATTGCTTCCTCTGCATCTAAAAAACTTGGTTTTCTCTTTCGCTCTCGGTGTTACTTTTCTTCCCAACAGCTGCTCACTCTGTAAAAATCGCAAATCCGCCTTACCATGAAATATTGTTCCGACATCTGGGGTCGTGCCCCCAAAACCTCTCTCAGGCTTCTTGATTCCATTCAGAAGAGGGCAGTTAGGTTAATTTATGATTCATCTCTAACAGAGTCTCTCCACTCGCTGTCTCATAGACGTACTGTTTATGCTGCAAGCCTCTTCTACAGATACTTCCATGGACACTGTTCTTCTGAATTGTCTTCTATAATTCCCGTTCTCTCTTTCAAAACAGTCCGAACACGTGCAGCCACTAGCCAACATCCATTTACTGTCCAACTTCAAACTTACAGACCCGACTTTTCATCTTCCTCGTTTATTCATTCAACTGCCGTTTTCGGGAACAACCTTCCTTCATACGCATTTCCTGAAAATTACAATCTACAGAAGTTCAAGTCCAACGTCAACAAATATCTTCTTTCGTCTCTCAACCTCCAACCCAAGCACGGTACTAAGTATTATAGGTTCTAATACCTCTCGTCTTTGGGGTTTACATAAAAAAAGAAAAATTACAGAGTTGTCCAGGGAATACTCTCCAAACGCTGCTTTTATCCCTCCACCAAAGGATAAAATTCAATTGGCATAAAATTCTATAATTAAATGAAGAAAGTTTTTACTCGAATATACATTTTCCTGCTGTCCAATAGGCGTCCTTGAAGATTTTGTAGGTAGTGTGTATGTGTCAGAGAAAAAGTATGGTAATCTGTTTATGTGTGAGCGGATAGTGGTAGTAATTGCTGTAATGACTTTCACTATACTCAATCTACTCTAATTTGAAGAGGGAGTGAAGTACTGGGTTGCAGAAGAATTATGGAATAATGGAGTGTGGATTCACATAGTAAATTATGCATAAACTGTTCTGTTACTCTGTACATATTGGAACATATAATGGATGCTTGTGAAGCGGTTATTAACATCCACCTCTAATGATTCCCTGAAGATCTACGATGACAGATAATTTTATGTGGCCATCAGACTTTTCTTGGACAACTGCTCTGCCTGAAAGTTTCTCGATTCTCTTGTTGACCCACAATTACATGAGCGTCGTCCAGCTATTCGTGTTGAATAAATGGATGGTCCTGTACCTTGATGTTCAATGTACAGGCCCATCAATTCAATGTCTCGCTAGATTTTTTAATCAAAAACGAGAGTGTAATGCAGACATGTTGAATAAACTCTTCTTGGAACAGAAATTAAAGGTAAAATACACTGCTTGTTACTCAATTCCTCAGAACTCCTTCAGACTTATTGGATGTTCTACTGCGCCATTCAGCTTAACGTAATAATCGCTTACGTCCATATACGTCACTTATGCATGGATTTTTTCGGATAAATCTACCCATTCTTTCTAGATGAGAAAGTTTCAGTGATGAATGATATATATTACACTGTATTTATAAACGTTTTTGCTGTAAATGAAGCTTAAACTCTCTCTTCGCTCTATAATGAAACATCTTACGAATACTCTTCACGTCAATTCAAAACGTGCACTTCAGTTTCTCAACTCAGAATCTCTTGGAAAAGTTTCTGAGACAGCTTGTGTGACACTAAGGCGGTGTACCGCTTTGAAATAGCTGCGGTGATAAACGATCCCCTCCATAGGGGATTAAATTGTTTCGGTGGAACTCAGTTCAGATAAATAAATGATGCAGGAATCCTAAGGTTTAGTGGGTGGCTAAAGAGAATTGATCTTACGTAGGCATGGGACTCCTCTTCATAGTCTGGTGAACTAAATATCAAAAAGCTCACGATGATGTGAGCTCTCTGTGAGAATTGCGAAATTTCCTTTTTTATCTGAAAATTGTAAGAAAGCCCCTTTGAAATCATTCTATCTACCGTTGTTCCTCATCTATCTTTTTGTCTAGAAGCCGCGAGAACTGGCCTTTCCTGATGGGCGGCCTGGCACAATATCAGTGACACTGAACTTCTGGCATTAATATAGACCAAGCAAAGCAAAAAAGAGCAACTTGTGTAACACGAGTCTTATATACCATTCTGACCGATTATAATCCGTGTATTACTTATTAATTATAATCATCAAGGCAAATAAGACCATGAGTGTTATTTGGAAGGAATAAATGAGGAAGAAGAAAAGTGGTTCTGTGAGTTTGAAGTTGGACAGTAAAAGGACGTTGAGTGATTGCGACACGTGTTCGGACTGCTCCGACTTCAGAAGAACAGTGCCCATGGAAGTATCTATTGAAAAGGCATGCAGCAGAAACTGAACGTCTATGAGAGAGAGAATGAGGAGAAACTTCGTAAGGGATAGGTCATTAATTAACCTAACTGCTCTCTTTTGAATGGAGTCTAGCAACCTGAGGCAAGTCTGGGAGCACCGCCCCAGATGTAGGAACAGTATTCCATGGTGGGGCGGATTTGAGATTTCTACAGAGTGCTCAGCTACCATCATCCGCAGGAGTGGTCAGAGATAAGACAGCCATCCATAAGACAGAAGGTTATTTAGAAGACCATTATGCCAAACACAGCAAAAGCCTTTGAAATGTCAAGAGCAACTGCTTGAGTTTCACCAGCCTTTTCCAGTGAATCTATCCATGGATGGGCAACATAAGCATATCACTAGTAAGTCGACTCTGACAGAATATATATTGGCGATCACTGATCAGATAGAAGGCACCAAGGTAGTTTACAGCTGGCGGTTAATAGATTTCTCCATTTCCTTAGAAAGAGTAGAAGTAGGTACAACGGGATGAAAATAGGATGGGAGTGATTTTTCAACCTTTTTAATAACTGCTGGATGTGCGCAAATTTCCATGCAGCAGGAAATACACACGTGATATAAGTGAACAAAGGCGATACAGAGCAAAAGTAAGCCTAGGAGCACGGTTTCCAAGACAAACGGGGAAATACCATCGGGACCTGGAGCTTTCTTCGCGTCAAGATTTTTCAAAATTCTTCTGACATCCTTTTCCAGAAAGGTCATATAAGGCATTGGATGGAGAGTACTGGAAATGGTAGGAGGTCGTTTACCAAGATCATTATTACAAGAATTCGAAGAAAAGTTGTACAATAGGAGGTCAGGTTTACCTTCAGCTGAGGTGGAAATAGTACCATCAGGTTTTAAGAGTTGTAGCAGTACAGATGAACAAAATTGCGGTAAATAGCTTTGGAGAGATCAAATTGATCGACTACCGTTTGGACAAAAAACAAGTTTCTGCTCTTAGCCTGTTCAATATCTAGTTTGGACTGCTTAATAACTGCTTTATAATTGTTGCCAGGTTTAGGTGCAGGCAGAAAATAAACCTGGAGATTTTGATGAAAGATAGCTGCGATATGCAACATTGTTACTTTAAACAGCCTTCAGCACATTTATTGGAAAACCAATGTTTAGATAAAGGATTAAATTTTAAGGTGGAAAAGTTCCACCATTGGAGAAAAGACCATCACCAAGTTGTGATCTGAGGTACCCAGAGGACCACTCATCCCAACCGTGTACTTAGAAGGGTCATTCGTGAGAAAAAGATCTGAAGAGAAAAAGTTTGCTGCGTAGTTAGGATTATTTGGTAATCTGTGCGAGATCATTAGTAATTTCAAAAGCCTCGGGTTCTGGATTATCTGGGTCCATGTGACTAGAAAACAGGAGCCATCTGGAGTTGGGAACATTAAAATTGACGAAGAAAATTATCTCACTGTTAGAAACGTTGGACTGGAACAAGTCTAGCAGCAAAGAGAGAAAAGACAAAGACTGACTAATTATTAGTGGAATTGGGAGATCGATGAAGCAACTGATATATTTGACAAAATGGGGTAGAGCGAAGACTGAATCTTGCCATGATGCTCATCACGGCGAGGTCCAGTAATGAATAACTAAAGATTTTATTAATATAATTATTTCTTTTATATATTTATACCTCTCAAGATGCAGATAATGTCTTGAACACTCTCCGACATGGATGACAAGAGATGCCATCAACGTTGTGGCGTGTTCAAACCTAGTAATTGAAAACAGAACTTTCCCCAGACCATTACAAAATTCTACACTGTCTGAACCATGGAACTGGAAAAAAAACTTAGAAATCTTTATTCACTATCTAGTAGGCCACACTTGCTGAATTACAAACACGTCGTGTATTGATTCCACATTAACCGAATTGTGATGGAAAGAATCCATTGTAATCCGGGTAAAAATGAAAAATTGCAGGGTCAATTTGTTCCGATGCGACGGAAAGATATCCACTGGACGTAAGACGACCTTCTACTGGTATGCGCGGACGCATTCCTACTAACAGAACTACCTCATATCATTACCACCTCCAGCCATTTGACTGGTGGACACGAGATTCACGTCACACTTTCATTCTACTATTGATGCAAAAAAAAAGTATAAATCGAGACTTAAGTTCATGTGGTCCAGTTTTTCCAATTTTTGCATATATGTTCGTGCTTTTTTCACTGTTCCACAATCTGATCATGGCATTGGTGGTACCATTCCAGTCGAATCTCTCAATTTTATACAGAAAGAAGTAATTTTCGTATAGTCACATGACTACTAAATCCCAGATTCTTCAATTTCCCCGCTTCATTCGGTTTGAAATGGGTCTTTCTTTGCCTAAACTGGAGTACTTAAATTCTTGGAGTACCGACTATCTACCGCATTTCTTCTTTTAGAGTTGCAGTCTCCTTTTATCTTCCTGAGTGTATGCTTTTAAGATGGTTTCGTTGATCAGGACACACCACTGACTTCCTGTGTTTTGTAAAGAGTGACTTCTGCTAAACGAGCTTCAAAAATAACACCTTTCTGGAAATCGGAAAGATGGCCTGTCTTTCCCATGATCAGATCCACTAAGAAGCCAAGGAAAATTAACAAAATTTATTTGATACCAAGGAACACTCGCGATCAAACCATATGACAACTTACATTTGCATACCGTCCGTTTTATTATCCGTTGAAACCAAATGCAAAAGGCTTCTAATATTTTTAGCCAATGAGTGTACATTGGTCCCTTTGCCTTGTGTTCCCGCTGTTTTAATTGTCTGTGGTATCTGTTAAAATAACTCTCTAAACTGTACTTTCTCTATAACAGTAACCACCGAAATAAAACTCATCTCGTCAGAGGAGATGAATAGTTCTATCTCTCAAATAGATTATGTTTACCACTCTCTCTAGCAATACAATCTCCTTAAAAATTAAATCTTAAATAATAACAATATCTTCCTGATGAGATCTTTACATCCTAACTGCTTTATCGGATATTTCCATTGTTATATCTTGAATCTTTCACAATATCTTAGCTTCCATCTGACCTAAGACAACCTTTTATCCTTAAGCTCATTAACAAAAAAGCAACTTTCCCGATTAATTCCGGAAGTACCCTCTCATTAATCTCCACGCAAGGAATTAAGTGAGTTCGACAGAGCATCCACAAAGATTACTTCGTAGCTAACCAGTAAACACCACTACAGTAATGGAATTGGATTTTCGCTGGTCGAATCTTTAATTCAGGGACTTGTAGTGGTTTCTGTTTGGATGTTCAGAATTTCTGAGATGCTACACTTTAAATTTTCAGAAACTTCGTTCTAAATAGGAATAGACTGATTTCTTTATTGCTATACCAATATGTCTTTGGCCTTTTAGTATAAGAAAGAACCACTAGAAACACATTGTGGGACATAAGGGCTATCCACCCTCATGGCTTTATTGCCTGAAACACTCGAACCTATACAGATTTTTCTTATCAACTAGGCCCTTCGGGTTTCTAATCAAGTCTTAGGCATGGAAAATTTCTGTCTTGAATTACACTTTCATTCGATCTTGAAAAATGGGCTGCAAACAGATGAATACAAAAGCCATCGACAGACAGCATTACATTGTCGCTGCCCTGTTAAATTATGTGTTCGGCGCTCGGGGCCAGGGAGGATATTACTGATAGTGACTGACGGAGGATGAAAGGCTGATACTATTGAAGTAACAGACGGCATTGAGGTCACTCAATATTTTATCAGGACCGAGGACCTGTTGGATACCCCCAGAGGGATTTCCTCAAAGGAAAACCAACTTGTCGGAGCTAATTCTCGACATTGACAGAAGTCAGCAAGTCGGTGTTGTTTTGAAAGACTTCTCCAAACCTATTTTAAGATGTATGGTGTTATTTTAACAGAAACTCTGGTACTTACGTGTAGTTAGGAAACATCTGCAAATGATTACTTGGTAGCTTTGAAATGCCTTAAAGATGTTGCTGTTCTGAATAGGTTTACTGTGACTGGAAACAACTATTTCGTGTATCTAACTTCAATTATTGCCTTACCAATGTTCTACTCAGTTCTTTTAAGTAGTACGCGCAGTCTCCACTTATGTCTTTTCCCTTAAAGAACAAACAAGAGATTGGATATCTCATCTTGACAGGAAAATGGTCATTCGCGCGTTAAATACTTTTTCAAACTTTTTTTGGCACATCTAATCCAGAGCGTACTAATAACCCCCTTCAGGTGCATGTCATTATTTGCCTAATGGGATTTTCCTGACAGAGGGGCAGGACAAACAAGGCCCATGCCGTTACATACAGCTGACGCTAGCTGCCATCCCACACGTTTCGATGAAGGATTCCTTGTCATACGCAATCACAGGCATTAACATTGAAGAAACATGACGCGAGAACTCGTTGTTGGAACTTCTGGTAAATATCAGAGAGTTCTTCCCACTCGTCTTTTCCCATGTACCAAGAACAACTCCCGCTAGAAGTTTATGAGCTTCTAGACTGAATGTGATGTCACTCTAGTATTCGTATACTTGGTAATAGAATAGATATTAACTACTTTACTATCAATTTATTGTTAAGGCCGATTTTTAGTAGTAATAAAATGAATTAAAATGTTTTCAAGTTATTTTCAGAAGTTTCAAGGGATGATCACATGTAAAAATAATCAAAATTCAAACTATTGGAGTAAATTTCCTTCTAAATGGTCATCCTTGCTTTGGCACATTGTAATTAATGAGGTTCACTGCAGCAATCTTATAAAGCATTTTCTGAAACAGCCATTATTATTACGCCTGTTTAAATGACGAATATCCACATAAAGCTGACATTTCAATGATAGTTTGATCCACAGAAACAAAAGATGGGACAGATCTTCCGATGATTAAGGCGCATGCTGTAAGTGAGACATTTTATAAGTTCTGTGGCCGATTTAGCCGGTTTCGGGTGAAATATATGGCTTTTCAACCTACAAACATACTGACTTTTGCTCTTAAAAATTGACAAAAAACAGTCATCTTGCCAATGGACAATCCAGCCTTAGAACTTTGCTATTTACATGTACAATACGCTGATATTTTGCGGCCCGAGTTGTCTAAGCTCTTATGAATAATAATTGTGAACTCCAACTTCCATTTCGAAGTTGAATACTAAATTTAATTTCAACTAAATTTTTAGTTATATGAATTCCCTTCCTTCGAGCACTTCCTAGTGGAAAATGAAGAAGACACAATCTGTGTTGGCATCAATACCACTGTGATCTGGAAGAAGATAAAGACACACACAAGAGTGATTCACCACATCCGATGCAGCTAAACACAACTCTGAAATGACCTACTTTCCAACTTATCTTTCTAATACACGTAATCTCTTTTCTTAATCGCACCACAAAGAAAGCGAGTGAAAATTCCGTCTACTGCAAGATTATTCGAGACTCTTCTGTTATCGTACTTTAAATCATTTTAGAAGAATTGATTTCTTTCTTCTTTTTTTTTGGAGTGACAGATGTCGAATTTTTGCCTATATGTACACAAAGTCACCTCTAGGTGGCGCCCTATAATTGTCGCAGTGAAGTGATACTTTAGTCAGCCTTCCACGATCTTCCATGTACACATTGTCCATAAAAAAAAGATGTTCTCTAGAATGGGAAGCGTGGCCAGCCACTTTTACAACCTTTATCAAAACTTAAGTTGTTCAGATCGAATCTCATATTGCTCAAAACTGAAATGGAAACAAAACCAATTTCTTAGAAAGTATTCAAAATAGTTGATCGTAGACTTACAGCGACCTCTATTCTGAATGTAGAAAGAGTGGAACATCTGCAATGATGACTATCCATTTCTGTGAAAATTACCAACAAAAAAACTTCCTTTCCTCCGACAAATAACTGTTATTAATTAACTCCCATCTTCTCCCTTAAATTCGATTTTCTCCCTCCACACTCACTTAATTCGAAGAGACCACTGATGTTCTGAAGCACAAGTAGAATCCATGACCATTTTTTTTCCCTTATTACGAGAGCAATTCCTTGAATAAAGACTAATTATTCAAATCGTTAGCCCAAACTACTTTCACTTAATGAGAACAGTTAAACCCATGCTCTCAAAGTGGATCTTTTTTTTTTTTTGCACTAATATATGGTAAAACGTATGAATAATCTATCTTCTTCCAACTCCATTGGATACTCATTTTTGGTGGGCGTATGTTTGACCATATTGTTTGGGCCTTACCATCTTTGTGATTATCATGTTTCTAGGTATTAGTGACACACAGTTAATGGACTGCTAATATCGTAATACAGAAAACCAATTAGTGTCTACGTGGGTTTTCCCCTTCCTCATATTTCGATTAGTGACGTTTCATTCCTTTTCACCTTACCATTATCAGAGGAAACTTTAGGCCTAATTGTATGAAAGAGGTCACATTATTTCCCATAAACTTTCCCTGTTTATTTTGTGTTTATTCTTCGAACAAAATGAGAATTCTCCAAGATGAAGCGAGTTTTAAAAAAAAAAGAGAGACTTATTTTAACGAGGTCCCACTACTTTGGATGATAAAAAATCAACGTCATAGTTTGTGGCTGAGTTTATCCATTATGTAAATGCATTGACAAGCTGCAGACTGACACGATAAATTGTCTCTTTTCTATTTTGTGTTTCGTGATTCTACTTCTACGAAAAGAGACGTATTTTCAATATTTATAATTGACGATATCCTCTATCTGAATAACTGACTTGTCTCTCATACATTTAAGCAGGGAAGGAAGAAGAAAAAAATGTGCGTGTCTCGTTGGAAACGATATTTAAATCGATTTATCTAATAATAACATCTATCAAAGTGTCAGAAAGAACACATACAGGAGCTAAGTAAAAAATATTAGAAACACAGACGTGTTATGCAAATGACATGCCACTAGTAATATATCAGCTATGCAATTTTCCACTGCTAATATCCAGTAATGAGAAACTAGAATCGAGTAATTTCAACAAGGTATGATAGTAGGAGATTTGCAGTTGTCTGAGTTTTATTCACAGACAGTTGATATCGGCAATCTGAAATCAATATCTGTAATTAGAATATTGGTAACCAGGTTTCAAATGGATACAGCACGTTCGAAGTGACCATATTTGATTAAATCCATTTGCTTTTGACTTGTTCCATATTTTTGATCCACTTAACCTTTCATACATAATGGTTTCTTAACCAAAGTATGCATGTCATCACAATGTACCAGGAAGAACGAAAAATTTTCATTTGGATAAGGTCAGCAACGATTTCTAGTGGTGGAGAATAGTTTGATATATAACTACATTTATGCAATAAAGTTAATGAATAATTTCTGCTTTCTGGATGAAAAACCGAGTTTCCGAAAGAAAAAAAACGATGCTACTATTGCCCGAGACTGACTAACTCGGCCACATTGTCAAAAAAGGCTCATACAAATTGCTGCATCATCGATGGGACTCGAACTCAGGTCTTTTCCACCAAGTGTGGGGAGGTGGCGCTTCTACCAACTGTTCTACCCACATGGGGGTAGTTGTACTATCACAAACTTTCCCAAATTGTATTCTTTTTATCTTTGTTAATTCCTATGAATGCACAAGTAAGAAAAATATTTAATGAACATAAATTATAAAAAAAAATTCAATGTCTGCATTTAAACTGCGGGTAGAATGCAAACTCAAGAAAAAAATTATATATAATCTCATTTACTAGCCAGGAGGGAAAAAAGCATTTAAAAGTGAAAATGGAAATAACCCAAAAAAGATATCGCTCACTAATAAATTTCTGGACATGAGCAGTAGCGTATTGGCTGTTTGCCAGAAAATTCTGCATTTTGTTGGAGATATTTTTAACAAAGATGGCCCAAAAATTTGCAGCGTTATTTAACAACATTAAGCTGTTTAATTTTTGTCTGTATTCTTTTAT
Organism: Mastigoproctus giganteus; assembly: GCF_048544385.1. NCBI lineage: Eukaryota > Metazoa > Arthropoda > Arachnida > Uropygi > Thelyphonidae > Mastigoproctus > Mastigoproctus giganteus. The sequence continues at coordinate 22,001,150 of NC_143577.1, forward strand.
TTCTCTCCCTGTTTTCAATTTTTTACGTACTCTTACTCAATTCTCCCTTTTCTTTCTTCTTTCATTTCACTCTAACAGACCTTGTCGTGGCCATGGTAACCGAGTGTTCTAAGGTAAAAATTAATTCAGAAAACCGATTCTTCCAGTCATTGAGATGGAATATTATTCATAATTTGTGGAACTCAGAAAGCAGGTAGAGTTGTGTACCGTGAAAAATTTACCACACTGAGTCAAAGAACGAGATATTGTTTTAGTCAATGACTGTAGAGCAATTCGGCTTGAAGGGCCATATTTCTGCGAATCAGAAGCAACGTTGGCGCATGTCAGGGGGCTACCGTAGTGAGGCCTATTAGCACCTCGCTGTATCGAAGGGGAGAAACCAGTAATAATCACTTGCTATTTATACACACAAATTACTGGTTGTTGTATAATGGAAATAGTCACGCCAATTGTAGACGCCCCTGTTAGAGCCACAGAAATAGAAAGTTACTTAAAAGGGTTAATTAGAGACGACAAACCAGCCCGACTGTATCGCAATGGAAATGAAGTCAGCTACATTTAATGGGTCCATAATCCCCGAATGGAACTTGGTCTACATCATGTTATGCAATGATTAATACAATGAATGTTACCTGGCTAATATTTACAAGCTGGATCCATATTTTCAAGCGAATATATCGAATGATAATTCCCTCCGTAGTCTTCCATGTTCTCAATCCAATTCTACATTTAATGGCAAATAAATTATCGTATTTAATGGTAATGTTTAATGTTCATTTATGCAAATATATTGGACGCTCTGACCCCCTCCTGTAATAGCAGTAAGATTAGCGCTCGAACCCCTCTTGTTCATAAATCATAGATAGAATCCATGAGCATTTCGCGTTCTATTTATGATTTACTGAAGTTTTATAATCTGATAGAAGAAGATCGGAGATCAGTACAAACAACATGCATCCACCAATTTCTTCAAATCTGAAACAGTCCTATGTGGATTGTTACAGTAAACATGGTACTTCAAGAAATCTGTACAGGAATTAATGTTCCACCTCACCTTCCAAAGGGTGAAGCTATTCCTCTAATTTAGTTGAACTGCAATAATCTTGAGACCACTCATGATAAAATTGCAAACATTTTTCATTCTAGTACTGACTTATCAGTTGAGCCTGCTAATGGAATGACCAATGGTGTTTTGCTCATAGTTAGAATAAAAATGGTTTATTTGTCCATATTGACTGCGAAGTTGAGGCAATCAGGACTGAAGTAGCTCGTTGATTGTTTGCGTTGCCGTTACTATTTCGGCCTGTTTGTGCATGTGATCAATATTTGGGGTTTACAAGCATTTGGATGTAGGAAGTTTGCAATCGTCCCTACCCAGTTAAATGTAGCCATTGTGGATCGATACCTCTGATGTCACCTAACGCAACCTTCTACGCGTTGTAAATGGATGAGCGATCATAGCGAGACATGGAACTGTTGTTTGGTACCACCAGGGAGAAACTGTGAGATCGATCCAACAAGAGATTGTTTTTAGCACATTGACGCATGTACTGATTTTGCTGTCTCGAGCCAGATTGCTACGTAAATGGCACGAAAACAAAAGGATGCAGCACTGATTTAAGATCCTTGGTAGATCAGATACCGAAACAAGCTTTCTCTTTCTGTGACTCCGAAGATAAAAGTACTGTCAGCGAGTAGACAACAAATTTATGAGACATTACCTACCATTTATAGAATGCATTGTGTCACGGAGGACCATAGTTTGATACCTGCTCAACAACAAATCACAAACAGAGGCGAATTTTCCTATGAATTGTGCCACAAACTGGAAATCTTTTCACTAACAAATTGACTTTCAAAACATAAATGCATAAACCTGGCAAACCTGGCCATTTAAATAATTTTAACAGTGGACAGACTCCTAATATACTTGATAATAAAATGGAAAGAACCTCCAAAACGTCGTATTCTTGTTTCTACGAAGCTTTTGTTCCTTTTAGTGAGCATCCTAAGAAAACACATTTCTATGGCTGTTATACTTGCAAAAATTTCTCTTATACTTAAAAACAAATATTTTCCCTTGATCCATAAAGTCCGGCAGCAGCCAAAATGTGTTTTATGACAAAGAAGCACCTTCGTTGGCAGATGATCGGTGTCCTTCAACACAGTGTGGAAGAGGCTTGGGGTTCGGATCCGGTCCTAGCGGGAGGAATTATTTTAATCGTTCTTAGAGTGAAGGTTGATCTTCCCTCTTCTCCTGAAGTACTCTGGTTTTTCATAGGGCAAACAGGCCACCGATCATGGTAGGGCATGGCAAGCTTATACAGCCAAAAAAAAAAAAAAAAAAAAAGACTTCCCATAATATCAGTTGTCTATCCCTCTATTTGCATAGTTCTTCTTTGAATTTATTCAAACTACCCAATTGCACAACAACAGATGGAAGTTTATTCCAGCAGTCAATTATTTGCTGGCTGAATACAAAATTTCTGCACATCTATCCTAAAACTATCACTGAATACTCAATTATGCCTGAGAAAAAGGAAGGATTCCATCCTCATTTTATACATAGCAATAGGCATATTAGGTTACTACTTAATGCATCAATCACATATTTTGAAGACTTCATCACGAGTTACCTAGATATTGCACTACCTCTAAATAAATATGATTACTCCAAGGGTGAAGTATATTGCTATTTATTACGATTTTAGAAGTTAAAATAGTGACTACATGACACAATATATTAAGGATTATACATACATGTATAAAGTATCTTAATATCACTAATATATTCTGTTCATTCTATAGTCAGTTTGCCTGTTTCTCCGTTTCTCGAATTCCGAATTCAAATATTCAGTCACATTCGCCACGAGTAGAATGGAACATATTTTAATATATTATCTCTATAATATCAAATTAGTATCTAATGTAGATATGATTTGTCTATATCGTTGAATAATATGCAAATTAATTATCAAAAAACTTAATGGAAATTAATAAAAACTGCGTTCAAAATTAATTTATGACATTCCAATGCTTGTAACATTTATATCCTAATATTATAATCAAATTTAAATCTTTTATCTTAATAACAAATCTTGAACATGCTCACTAACAAAGTCTAATTTTTGCCAATTTCTTTTGTATCTTTACATATAACAAGTTCTTGATGGCGGTGTATGTTTATTATCTGAAAGAACTGCATTATATAAAATTAATGGCTGGAAGCCATCTAAAGATGAAATTATCCTTTCAATATTACGTCACTGTGATGCTGTCTTCTTTTCTTGGCAATTACATAAGCAAGTTACATAATATAACAAAAAAATTGTTGTTAAGTTAATGGGTTGGCTTAAGTAGCAAAACATCGCTTAGAAAAAAAAAATATCGGTTACTTTATACGTCTAGTGTATTTGGCGACTTAAAATGTGTCTAAGGGCTGAGAAATGTTTATTTTATTGGCAAAATCTCAATAATCTCGATAATACCTCTATACTAAAAGCATTAATGATTAGCTAAGCCTACCTCATTTCACAATATTAAATTTGCGATTTCAAAGTTTTAATTAGATGATTATCAATATTTAAGAGTTTTATTATTCGACTACAATTCAGGATTTGTAAATCTAGATAATAAATACTTTTTTTTACCTCGTGCAGAATGTTTTATAGTGAAATCTCTCAAGAATCCAATTCGTAGAAGAGATACAAACATAAATAAATAATAAAATACTTCATACGTTTGGTGGCGCTGTAATCGTGATAATCCTCGTTTCCAATGTTGCTAGATATTTTTATACAATTTTAATTATCGATATTCGTTATTTATTGGTTTTAAATACTTCGAATTAATTACATAATTGTATTTATAAGCTGTTTTGTAGCTTATAAATGTTTTCTGACAATGAAATTGTTTCTGTAATGGAGAAATAAATGTCTAATTCGTTTAATAATTAAATATCCATTTAAAAACTGTATTTTATAATTATTCTTATAAGACACCATAAAAATATGATTTACTTTTAACCTTTTGAAGTTAATTATGAGTTCATTAAAAACCTTTCATGTCTTTAAATACATAAGAAATATAAAACTGAACAAAGGGAACGGTTTCATCATTGAGTTTTTATTTGGGAACGTTTCGTTCAACTGACACCACGACATGGAGTTTTTCGCACGCAGGACACTGCACTTTGATACCTTCACATAAAAGTAGATGTATTAGGGGGTAGGAGGAGGATCTCTTTGCAAATCCGCGGTGAGACGTGAACATGCTAGGATTGGTGGTATTTTACCCATGATGCCTTGGCTACGAATATGGCGCAAATCTAATCGATCCGGTTTGGTAGAAAGGCGTGCCTTGGCCACTTGTACCGCTTCAACGGCCGACCTGAATTATCGTTCGCTCGTCGGTGTGTCTAATCTATGACTGTTGTGTGTGCGCGCGTGAACTCTTGTTTCTACAGTCAGAGGAGAGTTCTTTACTGCTTTATATCAGCTCAGTCGCTTCTACAGACACCCTTCTGTTGGCTTTAGAATATCTTATAGTTGTGTGTTCGCTTCACTCAACTGACTTGAACATTTCCGATGTGCACTTTCGCTCTCTTTATATGAGGGAAGTTTCGTAGATACCATGCACAGAGCAGTTGCAACTTCATATAATACCTGTAGCCATAGAAATAACGGTCAGTATCTACCCTTTGATGATTTTCAAGTAATTTAGATATACTTAAGATGAAATTAATATGAGAACCGAGATTGTAGTTTTCGTTTATATGGGAGATTCTTAAGAGAATTCTGTTTTAGGAAGGATGCTTTCTGCCTCCATCAACATATCTATCTAGATGGATGAAATTTTCATCTTTTAAACCTGACAGATAGGCTAATGCTGGTTGTACTGTAGTGTTAAGATCAAATGTCTATGCACTATTCGAACTTTTCTTTCGCTTAAAACGATATTTTAGTATAATTTAACTAAATATAAATAAGATAAATATACAGACATTCAGTATTCACATACAAAAATTCAATAATCTCGAAATTTAACATAACGCGGATTCCTTTCCACTTCGATGTTGGCTAATAGTTTGAAAACTTTTCGAAAGACCTCAGAATATCGCAGTTTGCCGCTATAATGAAGTCTTTGGAAACCAGTTGACCTCTAAAGGAGTCAACGGATTTCAAAAGATTCGTCCCAATATATTATAAGCAGTTTCTAACTCTTGAAAACTTAGATCGCTTTGGACAGCAAGGTTTGCGTCTGTAGATCCTATCCTGCTCTCCAAAATCTTATAATGTGCTTGATAAAAGTTAAGAGTTGGAGATGTTTCTACTGGATAACTCAAGAGGCCCATATTTTTCTCTTGTCCACTTAACTCTTTATTCCCAAAAAACAAAAGGGGTACATTCTATGCAACTAAATGATTTCAGTTAAAATTTATATCAACGATTTATCCACGGACAAGAAAAAGTCAAACGCAGTGGACAAGAAATAACCCACACAAATCAAGGACAAAATAGAACTGCCGAACACAATAAACCACACAATGTAGAATCTTTAAAGAAATCAATGCCGTGGAATCTCAATAGAAGCTGTGCAGAGCAGTTAGAACATCACAATGGCTTTGTCGCAAGAGTTTCGATGAGAGAAACTGTATAATTAGGATCTGTAAGTGTTCACATTATGCAAATGGGATGTTCGATACTTGTGCTCTTTCTTGGTCGCGAAATATATAACCCACAGTCTAAGGAGAGACGGCTTTCTATAAATATAAGAGTATAATGAGATGCGATGAAAAGACATGGAATTCATTTATAGAGCATGCGCTGTAACGTAGTCAATTTAAACTATGGCAATTGAAGAGGCCATTAACAAGAAAGAAAATTACTAAGGCACGTTGAAACTTTAAACTGGTTTTGGAGAACAATGCCAGAAACACGCTTGTCTTAGTAAGTAAAGAACGTACAATTGCTATCCATCGGAAACTCGTATTAAGCCACCACTCTCTGTTTCTTCGCGCATAATGAAAACATATTAACCATTCTCTTTCCCTCCCTCCCTTATCTTTCCTTTGAAATTCACTTTGTTTCTGTTTCTTGTCAGTGTGGGTTAGCCACAGCTGCATCTTCCCTGATGTCCCAACCTGCTCTAATATATAATAAGCTGTCATAAGGAACCCTTTCAACTCTTTACTAAAATCCAGATATATAATATCCAAGATGTTTCACCCATCAAACTGCTTTATAATTTCTCATAGTAATTTACCAAATTTATCAGGCAAGATCTTCCCTTCCCGAAGCCATTCTGAGATGCCATTCTTTTCAGATTTCATGATCTCATGAAAACCTAGAGACTTTATCATTACTCCAGTCGAAAAACAATTCTTTGGAATTGCACTATTTTTAAAGAACCGAAGTCATCAATTAGTTAGTATTCTATTTATTTAAAATCTAAGACACTATTTGAAACATTGACAAATTAGGCTTGTCTTTTAAATGAATGGCAGATTATCCTTTTGTACGTTTTATTTATTTAAAAATATGTAATTCCAAAGGCAGCTCGTGGCAAAGGTACGTTTTCTGCTGTGAGAATTAAGAGATCATTGTTAGTCAACTTAAACCTGTTTTAAACCGAACACAAACCATAAAAGAGATAACACCATACGAAAATCAAAACATGCAATAAGGGAACACTATGACTAAAGCAATCCACTAGGATGCTGGGGGACATATAAAGACATGTGACAGAAGCTGGTTTTAGGAATATTACTTCATTGAGGTTGAAATTATTGACCAATCATGTAATATCTTTCGCTTTCTTCTATCTTACAGTTCTACTGCCCTCAGTGTCGAGACCAGTGGTTTAGGTGAAGAAAACTTACTTACGGCAGGAAGACAATATACTTACGGCACCGATTATGAAAGTGTAAGAGAACGCAGGAGTACCGTATCTCACGTGATGGCTAAGAAGAAAGGTCAAGTGACGCCTATAGGCAAGGGGCCAACTTCGTTATATATTCTAAGTGAATCCAATTTTCTCCGAAGATGCACCAAATTCATTATAGAGTGGCCATATCCTTTCTAGCAATGCTTTTTCTTTTATATTTTCTTAGAATAGTTATTCTTTTGCTTTTTAATCTTAATAATGGAAATATAGAACTATGGCTTGGCTAGCGAGAGGTGAATTATATTGCAAGGTTGTAATTGACTGTCAATAGAGAAATTTCCTTGAATTATTGAAATCGATAGATTATTTTGATAAGTTGCTGTAACCTGAACTCCTTCGGGTCTGAATTTATGTGATCGATATCATATGAAAAATTGTGATTTAGTTTTAAAGCATACTTCATACGATCATCTCTGATTTGGGACTTTTTGGAAACAGAGGGTTGAGGGGAAACATGTTAAAATAACTTCCTTTGGCGTTGGAAAGGGGCCATTTGGGGACATTTGGCCTCAAATGACCCCTACAATATGCACTTTACTGGGAGAAACAAAAATGATTTTGAATTTTTCCTATGTTTGCTCAAGGACTTGCTCCTATTTTCAGATTTAACACTGATTTTATATCTCTCTCTTTATTGAATAAACCATGGCATACTAGTCCGAGATCTCTTTATAGACGTAAACTAATCCATGACGTATTCATGTAAATAAAATCCACGAAAGGGCTCATTTAATAAACTTCCAGTTTCTCTAATCCATAGGTACAAATCATATTTATCTGAGAATGAGGAAGGATCTACACTAGTCCATATATCTATCCTCTTTGGGACACAAATGTTCAATAGATCGTCCAAATTTCACTGAATTACACTTTATAAATGTACTTCTTTTATGAATATCAATGTATTGGATTTCTGGTTTATCAAAATGAAAAATTTTCTCACTTTTGTATTACCCTTGGTATGTAGGCGTAAACTACAATTCAAGCAACGTCCATCTGTGAGAAATAAATGCAATTCACCAAAGATGGAGATCGAAGCATTGAATATACAATGAAGCAAAGTATTATACAGAATAATCCGGTCCACATATGTTCTTACTATTTTCGTTTTGTTGTATTCAGAGCAGTACAAAACTCTATTGACTCGAATCATAATGATTAAATCCGTTACATTTTGTCTTATCTCACTGAAGCTTAAGATAAGTCCTTCATATCTACCTTCGTAAGGGATTTTCACATATTACTTAAACCTGATTCTACGTGTCCCCCTCTCCAAGGATGTTGTGATACTCCCAGTATTTGTGCTACTCCCAGGGTTTCTAAAAATCGATAAAAGCAGAGTAAAACGCATGCGCTCACCACGACTCCTTTACCACCAGTGCTTTCATTAGCGTATTGCAAGCATTTCGAATATTCAATGAGCCATAAAATGTACATCGATGAAGACGGGTTTCAATGAGATTACTAAATCCAACGTAGAGCCACTCTATCGCTGCTTCTGCTTCCACACCGTTTCAAACAAGATACGCAATTAATAAATAGACGTATAAATATTATCTGCGCACTCTCCTTTATCTAAAGGCATATTTTTAACGCGCAATTAGTACCCCTTATGAATTATGCAAAAGAGAGAGAAACTTCGTGGAAATTGTTTAATGTTTCCGTGATTTTTTGAAGGCCAAATGTTATTTAGCGAGATCATCCCATTGGTAGAGGTTGTCTTTTATAATCTGAGCTCTTTAAAGAAATAGTCTTCATTGTAATCACTTGCGTATATGTCTTTTTGTCTTCTGGGTCCTTCTAGACGTCTTTTACAATTCTTTTCTAATTAGGAGTAGATTGTATTTTATATAAGGCTGAAACACAGTATGCGTTTAAGCCCAAAGAATTAGAAGAAATGCTAAAACATCAGCAATGAACAGCTATTTGAATTCACAACTAGGTGAAGTAGCTGTAGCGATTTCCTTTTCGTGTGCAATTTTCTTGGATCGATAGAAACAGGGACACGCAGTCACACTATTGTGATCGCGAGACAACAAGAAAGCAGCCATTGGCGAAGATGAACTAAAATCCCGACCGCAGTTCACTCGGCAAATTGAATGACCGGCAATCTAGGTAGCGGAGGATTGTCGTGTACTACCACGAGCACGTCTTAGAAATGCTCTCAAGTCTGGTCGTATCTTTAGATGGCTGTCTTGAAATGCAGTAGCGCTCATTCCTTTCATTGCAGGTCAAAGAAATTGCATGAACCTCGCACATTCTGGCACATCCATCGCTTTATCAGCTCTTTGGCGTTTCTCAAATCAGCTCGTACGCTTCCCTTTTATCCTCAATGAAAGAATAATTGGGAATGGTATTTATTAAAAGAAATACCGCCGAATTCATCACGATCAAAGTTTTCATAAAATGCTAATAACATTTTAATTTATTACGCTGTTATCTTTTAATATATTTTAATTTTAGTTTTAAATATATTTTTAACAAATATATTCCACTGTATTTCTATGAATTGATCCCCACACTGCGGGCAATGGTAGATGGATCTCCATCTTCTAACCGCTCAATTAATTCTGGAATTCCACAAAGTTCTGTTCTTTCCGCTCTTTTATTAATGACCTCCTTCCATTGACTAAATTTTGTCCATAACTTTGTTGATGACGCTGCATACCCCATTCCATCTTCGTTTTAAACGAATCCTGTTCTGGACAAACAGCTACAACTTATGGAATACTAGCATTAGCTTTATTAAATAATTAGTATTAGTATTATCAATGGGTATTATTTATGTGCTAGTCTTGCCAACACATGAATATGAATAAATCCAGTATATAATGGTGGTTGGCATGCCTGCATATCTTTTGCAATGACTCTCACGCATATAAAGAATTCCCTTCAGTATGTCATCTTTGACGATTGATTAATCCTGTTTAAGCCAGTGTACACCATCTACCAAAAGGTAAAAGCCTCTTGTTGTGAGCTAAACGTATTTATTAAACGTACCATTCTCTTTGTTCTGCAACCAGTTTGCAGCAGGCATCATTTCACACTCTCTGTAAATTTTCCGTCCTCTGAAGTGTTCCTTCACTTTCGAGAACAAGTTGAAGTTGCACAGGAAAGAACTGACGAATATCCATGTTGCCATCAGTGTTTTTTATCATCCTTCCTATGAGCAAAAATATTAATTAATTTATCCAAGGATATAAATGAATATAGTCTAATTCGTTTATCTCACAGTTCAATTTTCTAGTCGTCTCTTGATACTCATCAAAAATTCTCCTATAAAAGAGACTGTGGCTTTCAGGAGAACCATAAAATTTGGTACACAGTGTTAAAACAGATCTACTTTAATCCCCGTAACACTTGAAGTCACTATCAAAATCCCTTAATAGTCTTTTTGGAGAGCCTTTTCTAAATTTAAACACAAATCTTGATCTTCCTATTTATTTCAACCAAGTTGGAACTTGACGCGTATATTAATGTGAACTCGTCTATTGACGAGTTCGCCTAACTTTCTTAAAATCGTAATAGTTTCAAACAGATAACAGTTAAGATCAGAAGCAAGTCAAAGACGTGTGGAAACCTTATGTGATCTCATCTTTTGATACAACTCAATTAACCAAAATCGCTCTTATCTTTGTAAAGCCCATAAGAGCAAGACATAGAAAGGGATTATGGGGATTAAGGAAACACTTGAAAGGCATCAATGGATGGATGGTATTTGTTGACTATTTGTCTTGTCGACACTGTAGGGGGAATGTTAATGACATGTGTAACGGATAATCTGCAAGCGTCAACGTAACGGTCGTGTGGACTCTGACGTCAACCGCTGTTCGTCGGTTGAGTAATAGAGACTAATAATAATTACGAAACCATGTGGTTGGAACACACTGGAGCGAGATTAATTGTTTCAATGGAAACATTTAGGGCTTATCGTAAGTGCAAACAGCGCAACCTGACCAGACCAGCCATTTGATGGTAACAAGTCTTTGAATAATGAGTTATTATTTAGTCTGGTCAAGTCATGGTATCTTCAAGAGTATTTTAAGAAAATTCATCTTCTATTTATACTCTGTTTGCTCTAACTTTAGCCCCAATACCAACAAGTAGACGTATTATAGTAGAGTGTAATTTCAAAAATAGGCCTCTGATTGGTAGAACCAGTTTGATAGAAGTTACCAGAACTAACTTGAAACCTTACTCGGTATATTGTGTAATATTAGTTCAACTAAATGTAATTCAATAGTGCTTATTTTGACTTTTTTATTATTTAAACTTTACTTTTAATTAAATTGTTGCATGACATGTCACAGTATGTTTCGAGGGACGAGAAAACTGTCACTGATAATCCACTTAAGTAACGATGGATAGAACAGAACCAGATGACAGAAGACAGATGGAACAGAACCACAATATATCTGCCAAGTGAAAATAGACGATGTGGATTATTAGTTTTAAAATGTCGCGAGAAAGGACAAATTGTTTTTGTGTCTGCAATTCTGTCCAGATATGAATCTATGATGAAAGCTTGTTGATAAACTCAAACCTCATGGGACTCTATAAGTCTTATAGGGAATTTTTTTCGCAACGTGGCCTGTTCTAATTAATAGAAGAAATTTATTTGAACATAGGAGGTGCAAGAATTGTCATTTCTTCGTTATGGGTGACTTGAATTTAACTCTTATAGCGTGGAAATCGTGTAAGGGCCATGAGAAAATACGTTTTTAAACCACCTGGATGATTGTTATTTATTCTAACGTGTCAGAGAAAGTAGGTGCTCTGTATATCCAAAAAGATATAGAGCACCTATAGAGAATGTCGTTCAGATCTGAAGGCCATAGTTGGGGAAATGAGCCATTATGTTGTTCATATGCAATGGTTACATGTGGGATTTACATATTTTTCTCCAAAGAAACTTTTTTCAAATTTATGTTGTTTATTTTTGGCTTCGCTTGTATGATTGGAATATGGATCAGCGGTACATTATTGAGGCGTACACAGAAATACATTCCTTGCAAAATAACGTCCTATATTTATACGAAAAATTGCCCTCAATGGAGACCATAGTCTAACCTCTTCTTCTACAAGCAGAAAGCGCTGTACGAGTTTTGAATATAGTAAATCTTATGCTGTTTCGTAATCAGGAAATGCATTTTGCTTATCTCATAGAAGTTCATCGTTTCCCGGAAATGTAAGGAACAGATGGAAAAAATCGATTATTATCTGTGGCTTTAATGGCCGTAGCCGAACCTGTTCCCTTAACTGATAACCTGGGAAGAAACTCAGGGATAATACACTTAGGACGCTTAATCCTGCTGTGATCCAAATTCTGATAACGATTCGTTACTATTTGGGTGTCAGACGAGTTTATAGAGCTTTCCTGAATACATCATACCCCCTTTTGTTTACATACAGGATGTCCCAAGCCTTTATAAAACCAAAGTGTTATTGTGTGAATAGGAGGCATGACATGAACTTGAAATCACATCTAGATGATACAAGATATCTTCAAGTTTTAATTAGAGGAGTCCTCTGTGGCACCTTTAACGAAAATTAAACGAAAACGAAACGAAAATTCGTTTTTAAAGTTCCATAATGGTTGCTGGCATAGATGACACATACACCTAGTCTGTCATGTATCCCCAGAAAATGAAATCTAAATCAATCAGATCAGAGGATTGTGGGAACACAAAATCGATCTTCTTCTTCCAATATACTTCCCAGGAAGCACTGCGTCCAGAAACTTCTTTGTGTTCATGTGGCTGAGTTCCATCTTATTAGATTGTAGGGTTTTTGGTGTATCAGCAACTTCGACCATATAGCGCCGTATATAATATACCTGTAAATTTCGTGTGTTCTGTGGTCCATTTGCTATTTTCTGGACGAAAAACTCAAGTTTAATGAGTAAAAACCATGCTACCTTGGTCTGAGAGCGACTAAATCAGCCACGTTGTGAAAACGTTCTACAGAAATTCCCCAAGTCACAGGATTCGAACTCAAGTCTTTTCCACCCGGTGGAGGACGGTGTTTTATCAATCCTGCAACCCACAATTTGCTTGAAAATAAGTCTTTCTTTACGTAAATTAAATTTGCAATCTGTGGACCTTTTTTGCGTTGCTGATGGTTGCTTTCGACAGACTACTGACCTTTGTTTTCTCAATTGTAGCTCTTGCTAAATGTACTCCAACAATAATACCTTTTTGAAAATCGCAAAGGTCACCTGTCTTTCGTATGAGCGAATTGACTAAGAACCCTAAGAAAGTACAGGATTCATCTGATTCCAAGGAACTTACATTTTCATACCGTGCATATAATTATATGTTGAAGCCAATTGCAAGAGGGAAGGTGGTAGAATCGCCATCCTCCCCACACCGGGTGGAAAAGACCTGAGTTTGAGTCCCGTCGATGACGTGAGGAATTTTTATGGCCCTTTTTCACAACGTGGTAGGGTTAAAGGCGATGGTAGCATGGGTTTTTCTCCCGGAAACTCGGGTTTTTTGTCAAGCAAACAGCAAATCGACCACAGACCACACAATATACCCGGAGCAATATGGCCTTAGTTGCTAAATTGCAAGAGGTTACTAATTTTTTGACCAGTTAGCGTAGGGTTCTTTAGAATTAGATCACTAATTCTTAATCTATCCAGTAATCTCTAGATTAGAAGAGAATCGCTGTCAAAATTAATATCCCTAATAAAGTAATTTAGATTATTGTATTATGACATAGTGCAGAATAATGTTCAAAAGTTATTAGTAGAAATTCCTATATACGTATTCTTAAAATATTCCTGTGATGGAATGAATAAATGTGGTTGTATGTGGTCAATTTAATGCTCTTCTCCGACATTCCCGGGAGAGATCGCACCTCATCGAACACGTCCGGATACCGAGGAAGCTGAAAAGTTAAGATGAATCGCCCATAAATTTCCTGGTAACCAGGATGAGGCGGTGAGAGCAAACCAGGCATGAGAAGTAGCATCTCCTTCAAGAGTTTAGGACATTAAAGTAGATTTTCTTCCATCTCCGGGTGGAAAGTGGAAAATAAGTCATCGTGTCGCTATAAAACCACCGAAAGTAATTGCTCAATTTCATCCTTGAAGGCCCACGGATTAATCAACTCTTATTGCATCAACAAGATCCTTTTATTAAGCGGAAACCCTCTCAGATGGATCGTCAGAAATACACCAGTGGCGAAAATTCGTTGGTTTTTTTTTAGGAGAGTGAAATATTTAATATTTTCGATGATATTCTTCTGTAGCAATTTGGAAGCGCACATAATTCCATATAACTTAAGACAGTCTTTATATGTTGGCATCACAGAAAGCATTATTATTGAAGAATCAGGGGGATGAATGAGCAATGTCGATCTCTGGTTTCCATTGAAAGAGACAATTCTTCAAAAGATTCTTTAGGTTGAGAATCAAACCAGCTACTTTTGGCTTATCATCATCTTCAAAACGAGTTCCATGACTTCAGGTTTGATGAGACTGGATAAGAAGAAATAATAATCACTATAGGCCCGATTTGAGCTGTATGGAAAGTTGGTTTATTTGTTAAAATCTAGTACATTCATGTGTTTTAGATTGTGCGCGGTCCATTGCCATGGAGAAGCAAAATGCACTGCCAGAATTGTCCCGCCCTTTTTTTTCTGAATTGCTGCTTTGAATTTTGCAAAAAGGCCTGCGTAATATTCTCGTTATTTTGGTTTTAGATCCAGAAAATTGAGGCTAAAACCTTTCCAGGTGATGGTTGCTTTCGTAACTTTTCTGGGATGAAGATTCCCTGTGCTTCCACCATCAATCACATGATAAAAAGCAATCTGGATTAGCAAGAATTAATTTCAAATCCACTTTTGTTGACTCCACTACCCTCTGATGTTTGCATGAATGGATAGGTTTCTGGGAATCCATCTTGCACAAAATGTGGACATTCCAAAATACTCACATATCATTTTTAAAATGCTTCGTGGGAAATGTTAAGCATTTTTTTCAAGTTCAGGAAGTTTAATTCTTCTATTTATCTATTTATTTTCTAAATTTTTTCTTCAATGATGACAATTGTTTCAGAACAGATTGCTTCAGATGGCCGACCAGACCCTTAGATCATCCCTAACTGACTCCCGTCCTACAAGTACATCAGTGACTAAATCCATATTATTCCGTGTATACTGTCTGAAAATCGCATGTGTTCTGTACTCGATTTTCTGTTTGCTGAATGAAAAACCCTAGTTTCCAGGAGTAAAAAACCATCTGCCCTCTCCTGAGATCGACTAACTTAGCCACGTTGTGAAAAGGCACATCAAATTCATCACCTCATTGATGGGATTCGAACTGAGATCTTTTCCACTCGGTGTGGGGAGGACGGCGATTCTTCCAATTGCGCTACCCACGAGGACACTTCCGTCCTCTTTGAACTCTGCCAACCATCTTGCAACAGCATTTCTGTCCTGTTTAGTCCAAAATTGCTGAGATATTGACTTCAATATCGTCTTTTGATAGAATTTATAATTTCGAAGTATAGGACTATAAGGAGTAAGCTAAGTTCTTTAGGATTAAGAAAAAGAAATGCGCCTTCATAATTTATTAATGTGCAATACAGGATGATTTTTTATTCATCATACCATTTTATTTACCCCTCGACATGAACACCTGAAAATGGTGATGGGACCTCCCAGTGATGCTCTTGGAGTTCCAAATTAGCATCACTGGTATCCAGCGCCCATACCTTTGTTCAAGTGTTACATCATCGGAATCCAGCGCGTGCAACCGTGCGCAACGACCCTTGAAAACACGGAAAGAGGGAACATGAAGACTTGAGGGGGGGAGCAATTCTAATGCACGACTTTGGCACAAGACGACAGATCCTGGAACCCTTCATGGGTAGCACAGTTGGTAGAATTGAAGACCTTCCCCACACCGCGTGAAAAAGATCTGAATTCGAGTCCCGTCGATGACGTGAGGAATTTTTATGGGTCTTTTTCATAATGTGGCTGTCGGTCAGAGGCGAGGAAAATATGGTTTTATCTCCTGGAACATCGAATTTTTCCTCCAGCAAACAGAAAATCGACCGACCACTTCTTTCGCAATTTACAGACAATATACGGGGAGCAATATATAGCCTTAGTCGCCTATGTTCAAGAAACTCTATTACAACGCCGATGCTCCAGAAATTACAACAACAACAGATCCCGGATCGGCCCGTTTGTGATAAATACACAACTGGTTCTTACTTTCAGGGTGGTTTTGTAAGAGGGTCAAGACTTATTGGAAATCTGGGTTGAGGTCCCAGTCGCGTACTCAATACCTGTTAGTTCGTGAGTGGGCGTTATCTCCTCGTAGGGGTTCGTGGTGAATGAGGTACTTTATGGCATCACGAACCCTCATTTTACTGTTATGAGTAATTAAAATCCCTCTTTTTCTTCGGAGGACCCAAAAAGACCGATAACTAACCGATCGAACTACACCGATAACACCAATTCAAAAAGACACAGAACTGGAGATACACAATCAGTGACACCACTTTTCCTCATTCTCTATTCCACTGAAGAAGAGGCAAAGGGAAATGTCACCCTCCTTTATTCAGAAAGGAAGAAGAGTTGGCACGGGTCGCAAAGTCTGCGAAAAAGCTATGATCTAGAGATCTTTTATTCGGAGCCTCGCGTGCCAAACGTGCCCAACGATTCTGAAAGCCGCATCTATAGGGGTGAATACCATCCACTGTAAACCCCCATAAAACTCTTAACTCTTCAAATGTTGTCATATCAGAGTGAGATCTTCTTCATGTCTCTGAAGAAGAGATCTCTGAATTGAATGATCAAGGTGTAAAGCAAATGTCGATGAGCAGGGAAGGAAATCTCGTCCTTGTGCATCGGTATTTGTTCTAATCTTTACATTTCAACCATACGTCCTCCAATTTCCATCAAGGCAGGCTACTTAAACTGCCCAATAACGATTTACTTTTTAAATGCACTGAGGTGATTTAAGTGCCCGAAATACGCCAGTTCGAAATAGCCTGTCGTGACAACCCTACCTTTGTTCGATGTGGCGCCACAGACCAAGAGAGCAAGGAATGTCCAGCTTCAAAAGTCAGTTTATACAAATTACCATGAAGAGCACTCTGCATACCCTTGAGCATGCCAGCAGTGGAAGGAAGTGAAAATTAAATCCAAAAACTATTATTAAGAGGCCATAAAACGCATCCTACCCTTAAAAGCGGCATGCTGTCATATACCCAAAAAGTTTCTTTGAAGTGTACCACCGGAACACAAACAGAGATGACCAAACCACCGTCAGAATCATCTATTCCTCTTCCCCGCTGTTTACCGAGTTCGCTAATACCAACTCAAAAGAGCCAATCAACTGCCACACCTGTATTCAAATCTTCTACATTACTTCCTCAGAAAAGAAAAAGTGAGTGAGAAGGAAAAGCACTGAAAACGACTCCCATCTCAACCACAAGAACAATCAGAGGAGAAGGACGTGACAGAAGACTCAATCTTGTAACTTTTTGTAAGAGTAAAAAACTTGCTTCTTGTCCAAATAGTAGCGGAGCATTTTGATCTCGTGTCAGTCTGCGCTGGTGGAAAAGGCCCGGGTTCGAATCCCGTCGATGACGCGAGGAAATTTAATGGGCTTTTTTCACTCAGTGGTTGAGTTAGTTGGTCTCAGGCGTAGATAGCAAGGTTTTCCCCCCAGAAATGGGTTTTTCATCCAGAAAAACAGGCAAATCGACCGCAGAACACACATAATTAACAGACATAAGACACACAGCATGGCAGATGAATTTAGATATTGTGGTGGCCTCAAAATGATAGTTTGGTTTTTTTTTTTTGGTCTCTCATCAAAGCTATTGGTCTCAATTTTTGCCCATCTCTGTTCACACCTATGTCAAAACCAAATGGTTCTGTTGCCACGTCAGCCAAAGATAAAGCTGAGCTGCTAACATCCTATTTTAATTCCGACTCATGTATTGATTATCTTGATAAATCGCCCACCTCAAACTGTTTCCAGTACACTCCATTCAATGTCTCCTCTGGTCTTCCGTCCAAAGGATATCAGAAGAATTTAGATGAATCTGGTGGTAAGAAAGCTCCAGGTCCTGATGGTATTTCTCCACTTGTTCTCAAAACCTGTACCTCTGAAATTGCACCTGTTTTGTGTTGTCTTGTTTCACTTTCTTATTCCAAAGGTGTTTTTCCTTCTAATTGGAAATTTGCTCATATCCAGCCAGTTCCTAAAAAGGGTGACAAATCCCTTCCATACAATTATCGTCCCATTGCAATTACTTCTACTCTTTCTAAGTAATGGAGAAATTCATTAACCACAAACTCCAAAACTATCGCGAAACCATCCATCCGATCAGTGATGGCCAATATGGATTCCATAATAGTTGATGGTTATATTGTGGCTTATGTTACTCATCTATGCACAAACTAAATGGAAAAATTTTACGAAACAAGCAGTTTCTCCTGACATTTCAATGACTTTTGATTGTTTTTGACATAAAGGTCTTCTAAATAAACTTCTATCTTATGGTTTGCCAACTGTTTTTTGTAATTGGCTATCCAGTTTTCTCTCTGAGCGTTCACTGCGGGTAATGGTAGATGGCTCTCTCTCTCCTCTAACTTCTCCACTAATGCTGGTGTTCCCGAAGGTCCAGTTCTTTCTCCCACTCTGTTCCTCTTGTATATTAATGACCTTCTTCCATTGACCGGAAATCCTATCTATAATTTTGCTGACGATAGCACATTCCACCTTCCAGTTTGAAAAACCTTGCCCTGCTCAAACAGCTTCAACTTCTCGAGTATCCACTGCCAAATCCTTAAATGCTAATCTCCAGGTAATTCTCCAGTGGGGAAAAGATAACGTAATTTCAGTCCTGCCAAAACTCAGCCCTGTCTTATATCTCGCAAAAAAGGATTCTTCTGCTCCTATGCTTATCTTCGATGACGCTCAGATTTCTTGGAAAGATCATCTTGGGGATTACCCTGACTTCTAATCTCTCTTAGTATAAAGCTCATTACAAATATTGCTTCCTCTGCATCTTTCGCTCTCGGCGTTACTTTTCTTCCAAACAGTTGTTTGGAAGAAAAGTAACGAAAAAGAAATCCCACCCCCCTACCATGGAAATATGGAGCGGTTCCCACATCTGGGGCGGTGCCCACAAACCTCTCTCAGGCTTCTAGATTCCATTCAGAAGAGGGCAGTTAGGTTAATTAATGTCTCATCTCTAACAGAGTCTCTCCACTCTCTGACTCATAGACTTTCTGGTTCTGTTGCATGCCTTTTCTATAGATACTTCCATGGGTACTGTTCTTCTGAATTGGCTTCTATAATTCCCACTTTCTCTTTCAAAGCAGTTCAATCGCGTACCACAACCAGTCAACGTTCTTTACTGTCCAATTTTAATCCCACAGAACAAACATTTCTTCTTCTTTGTTTATTCATTCAACTTCCGCTTTCTGGAACAACCTTCCTTCATACGTATTTTCTGAGAATTACAGTCTATGTAAATCTAATCAGACGCCATTACAGAATTTTTAGTGCGAACCCCCTGGAACACTTTTGCGAATCCCCAGAGGTTCGCGAACTGCCGCTTGGGAACCGCTGCAAAACTCCTGGCCATGTCGCTACGATTAATATTGTTGTTCCTAGTACTTGTACCGTACTAGCAGCAATAAAGATAATTTATTTAGTGGTTAGTACAGTTGGTATGATCACAGTCCTTCCCACACCAGTGTTGAAAAGACCTGTGTTCGATTCTCCTCAATAAAGCGAGGAATTATTATGGATCTTTTTCACAACGTGGCTGAGTTATTCGGTCTCAGGCGAAGGTTACTTGGTTTTCCCTCCCGGAAACTGCGGTTTTATTTCCAGCAAAGAGCAAATCGACCAGAGATTAAGCAATTTACAGACGTATTATATTATCGGATCCTTCATCGATCGTAAAACTTAATGGATGTGCAATCGCTGACCCGATTGCGATTTTTTTTTATAAAAACCCCAAACACAAGAGGTATTAGAACCTACAGTACTTAGTACTTTCCATGGACTGATGTATGAGAAGATGAAAGAAGATACTTGTTGAATTCGGACTTGAATTTCTGTAAATTATAATTTTCAGGAAATACGTATGAAGGGAGGTTGTTCCAGAAAAGGGAAGCTGAAGGAATAAAACGAAGGAGAAAAGTTGGTTTCTATGAAGTTGGACAGCATGTAATGGCCGTCATTCAGTGTAGCCACGTGTTCTGGAGCTCCTGAATGTTTCAGTTATTTTAATGTGTTTAAAGTGTTTTCTTCCACTGGAAAAGTGTACCAGCTAAAAGAACTTCGCAAGTGGATTAAGTGAGCGAAAAAATTTTGTTATTACGAGGGTTATCTGGTCTGTACTCTCTCGTCATCCACCAAATCCCTTTAGGCTTAGTATTCCGCTAACGCTTTGCTGTAGTCACACACGCATTGTTGACAGTTAGGCCTAGTGGATAATCCTGGGAATACGATACGTACATAAAGTTTTGAATTGGAGAAAGTTCGTGCGCGTATAGTGTGTGGCAGCCTGCGAATGAGCTCCGATTAAAGTTAATAATTTGTGCTGTTTTGATTTGCTATTTGCCTGGCAACGAAGTTTTGGAAATTGTCAGCTTTTGCCTGGACAACGCTCTCAACAGACCACTTTTACTTTGACTACTAAACACAATTGTAATCTCTTTTTCGACCCACTCGTAATCCTTTATCTCCGCCTAAAATCTGAAAATGCCTTTAAAGCAAGATCACCCAAATAATGAAAGCTGCGTAATTTGTGGCATTGTTCCGGACGTAGCTATAGAATGTACTTCCTGTCTCAAGACATACGGAAGCGAATGTCTCGCGTTGGACCTAAAGAGGCTCGGGAAGCAGCGACGGAAAGTATGGCAGTGTCCCCCCTGTAAGGGAGAAAATTATATGCAGTCACTAGGAACAACTGGTGAAACTTCTAACAACGACGTTAACCAAATTTCGGATTCACTTCAGCACAGGACCCAACCCGCACCTGAAGTACACACGGAAAAACTGAGATCGTCAGATTCACATGTGAAATTGACCCCTGACTCATTACTGGCAGAACAAAACCTCATCATGCAAAATTCAAGTAGTTCCCAACAGGATAACATCCTATCAACAGAGATCTCAGCAATAGTTAATCAAGCATCACTCGAACACAGTCCACTCTTTGTCTCGCTCCTCACAAATATCGAGACAACTTTATGCATGAAGCTATCCCCAATTCATAATATCCTCGCAGACCTACTGCTTGAAAACAAGCGACTACGAGAACAAAATGAATGCATGCATAAAACATTGGAGGTGTTGGGAAAAAACTTTGATGACCTGAAGCACTCTGTTTGTGATCTTGCTGTTCAAAATAACCATCATGAGCAGCATCCTCCGGACGGACACGTTCATGCGAAACCGAGAGCTCCTACCCAAACCACCCCATCTTTATTATCACATGACTCCTCTCCATCCCCCATTCTTACAAATTGTGAGTCTGAAGTTGTGTGCCCTGAAATCACACCAGATGCCAGCGAATACTCTGGAAATACTGCCTCCCAGAAGATCCAAAGAAGTCATCAGGAGCAAAACCTGCCAAATTGCCCCTTTTCGCGATCACAAAGCTCACATATGGGGTCCTCGCGCTCGAGACTGGATAATGCTCTGGCTGCGGAAGTACATAGCAATTGTGGCTCCACCTCAAACAATGTGAGGGGTAACCATTATACAGGGACTACGATTGTATCTAATGTACAGACCCATAGAGACACTACAACGTATGCAATGATTGCAAGCCAACGAACAAAAGAACAACCACTGACCCGTAATCCAACTCTTAAAGAACTGCGCCCCAATCTTAAAGTTATTGGAACCAATTTGCACTTCAGCAAGATGCAAATTGCGAACACTAGAATGAGGGACAAGCGGATGCGTAATGTCTTCATTAGCAGGCTCTCCCCTGCTACCTCAGCCGATGATGTGCAAAACCTTCTTGCTGCATTCAAAATGAATGGTAGAGTCACTAAGCTGTCCACGAAATATCCCACCTACGCCTCCTTTAAGATCGATGTAGCTGATGCAGATTTTGAAGCACTCTTCAATCCTGAAATCTGGCCTGCTGGAGCTCTTGTTATGCCATATCTCGGGCAGCGATATAGAAGTAATGGGAAAGACTCCCACCAATGGTACCCTGATTCATAGCAATCACAGATCTTTTTACCGCAACCAGAATCACAGACACAGAACACCAATATGCCGATCCCTGTGCTCATCAGTCCTAGAGACACCCCGCTGAATCGAGTAGTGCCATGTCAGAGACCACCCGTCCGTTTCAAAGTACCCAGAGTACCTGCCTGCACCATCTTTTATCAGAATGTGCGTAGTCTTAGGAACAAGCTTGACACTATGGAGCAAATTCTGCTCTCCGAACATTTTGACCTGCTCGCCATCACCGAAACCTGGCTGAATGATGATGAAGAATTCCTAGCAGCAGCTGCCCCAGCTGATTATGGGGTCGTATTCACATCTCGGATTGCACGCAAGGGTGGAGGCGTCGCATTATTCTACAAGAAATCCGCTTTCAAGCTATTGGATAATAAATCCAGTAACTCTCCTAACTATGAAGCAATCTTCGTTACGTTAGGATACAACTTCGTGACGTTTGACGTCTGTGTGCTGTATATACTACCAAAGCCGTCCCAGCAAATCATCCTTGAAGTTTCCAACTGGTTAATCAATCAGCTGCATCCCACAGCTTCTCACTTAGTTTGTGGTGATTTCAATTTACCTCCTCAGCTATCTAATCTGAAAAAGGATTTTCTGACACACTTGAGATGTGCTGACCTACAACTTATTAATGAAGCTCCAACCAGGAGGAATAACCTCTTAGATCTAGTTCTAGCCTCTTTCCCTTGCACCCTTGATTACATTACAGAAACGTCATTTGACTCTGATCATGTCCCGATGCATGTAACCGCATATCTGCCAGCCCCCAAATTAGAAGCCAGAAGGACAACAACAAAGGTTGACATTACTAGCCCCAACTTACTTGACGTAGATAAGTGCATCAGAGCCGCCTCTCTCATTCCCTGGGTGGCCTTAGAGACTTGTGACCCAGAACTAGCTGTAAACATTCTCACAAACTGGATCAACACAGTTGCCAAATATGCTGCTTCTAAAAAGATCACAATCAGTCCATATACAAGACTTTGGTGGAATTCTGAACTCAAAATGAGTTTCCAGCTGAAGCAACAGCTCCATCGCACATGGAAACAATCTCAAAATGTCAATGATCGTATCGTTTATTCAAGGGCACGGGCTCATTTTAATCGCCTGAAATCTGAGGCAATCAAATTATATGTTAACCGTGAGCTGGCTAAAGGAAAAATTCCATACAAGAAAGTGAACCCTCATTTTCCTTTACAACTTGATCCTGAATTGTGGCTCGATTTCGTCACAGGATTTAACCGTATTCCTATGCCAAACTCAGATCTAGCTCTACTAACAGAGCCCATCCAGCAAGAAGTGTTGAACAACATTCAGATTACAAAACAACAGCTGATCGTAGCCATCAATTCTCTACCTGCCTCGTCTACCACCGGTGATGATGGAGTTCCCCAATTCATGCTCAAATGCCTAAGTCCGTACATTATTCAGCCACTTTTAATTATCTTCAACCAGTTACTCTCGAACAAAATTTTCCCACAGCAGTGGAAAAACTATCTCATCAAACCTTTAGCCAAAGTTCAGTCGCCATCAAAACCTAAACACTTCCGACCCATCTCCAACTCCTCCAGCCTGCTGAAGCTCCTGGAGAAGGCCTTACTCCCCATCCTCACTAAGCAGATCTTGCCCAGTAATCCAGTCCAAATTCACTACTCCCTTCCAAACAGATCAACGATCACCAATCTGCTAGCCACCACGAATACTATCTTGTCAGCATTCGAGAATAGGCAGGAACTAGCTGTGACTTACTTAGACATTGAGGCTGCATTTGATGCCGTCCAAGTAAACCAACTTCTCACTCTCCTGGAATGCCACTTCCAGATCACAGGGAACATATTATGCTTTCTCTCCTCTCTTCTGAATAACAGAGTTATAAAGCTTCATACAGGAGATCGCACCCTTACTAGATCCGTCACCGCAGGAGTCCCACAAGGAGGGGTCCTTTCGGGCCTTCTGTTTTCATCCATTATCTTCCCACTGGTTGCACATTCTCGATGTCTACTGAGCTATGCGGACGATATCAAGATACTCACTCCCATCATTCCCGGTCAAGGCCTAGATCTGGTAAAAGTGGAAATTAACAACACTCTCACCACAGTCACATCTTACCTCTGCCAGTTTGGGCTCAAGATCAATCCTGCTAAGTCCGAATTCATGGTGTATTCATTGAAGCAAACTCCTTCTTCTCTCCAGCCTTCGGTCGGCAACACCCTTATCCCAATTGTGTCCAGCCATCGTGATCTGGGCGTTGTATTCGACCCAAAACTTCGATTCAACGCCCACATGGATATGCTCCTCACACGTGCTTCAAGACTCCGGTGGATAGCAAAACAGCATCTCCTTCATATCACAGATAAAAAGATAACCGTGAGGTACATAAGAACAGTTATCTTTCCACCTTTACTCTATGCTGCTGAAATTTGGGCGTCAGCGGCACCGTCAATAAAGAAACCACTCTTTGCCACAGAATTCTGGCTCCTAAAGTGGGCCAACAGGAAGCACAACCTTCCAGCTCTGATTCGTACCACACAGCTTGCCAACTCTCTCGGAATTCCACGGCTTCCCACCTTAATCGATGACCAACGCCTCCTAGCAACAGTCAAGATGATAACAGGCATAATGGCAACACCTTCATTCTGGGATACCTGTGGCTGGAGGATCCCCCCTGCTGCCCTTAGGGCCAATCCCGAGCTCTACTCGCATTCAGCACGACTCCATCTCTCGGACAGGTTCCTTCCTCAGCAGATGCTCAAGCAAACCCAGGCACTGGACGCCGACCTGAACAAATTCGCTGCTGACCGGACTTACCGGAAAAAAATTATGACGAGTAGGACTAATCAGCAATGACTGATGTATACCTTGCACCTGTTCCTGTCTGATTGAGCTGGTGCTCTTATCTCGATGTTAAGCCAGCTCAAGCAGATTTAACTCTCGTAAGGAGTTCTCTCCTTTGTATTATAATATGTTTTCTTTGTAAAATTACCTTTTTGTAAATAATTGTTCAATTTTCCCAAGTTTGGGAAACTGTAAGCCCCTGGCTTTATGGCCGTGAAGGGTAATAAAAGATTATCTCTCTCTCTCTCTCTCTCTCTCTCTTAAAAGGATGTTGACTGGTTGCGGCATGTTTGGACTGCTTTGGAGGAGAGCAGGAATTATAGAAGCCAATTCAGAAGAACAGTGCCCATGAAAGTATCTGCAGAAAAGGCATGCAGCAGAAACAGTACATCCATGAGACAGAGAGTAGAGAAACTCTGTTAGAGACGAGTCATTAATTAATCTAACTGCCCTCTTCTGAATGGAATCTAGAAGCCTGAGAGAGGCTTTGGGGGCACCACCCCAGATGTGGGAACAATATTCCATGGCAGGGCGGATTTGCGATTTGCACAGAGTGAACAGCTGTTTGGAAGAAAACTAACGCTGAGAGCGAAAGAGAAAACCAAGTTTTTTAGATGCAGAGGAAGCAATATTTGTAATATGCTTGTACCAAGAGAGATTGGAAGTCAGGGTAATCCCCAAAAGAGATATATCAACTTGCTTAGCGTTCCCGAAAATAAGCATAGGAGCAGAAGAATCCTTTCTGTGAGACATAAGACAGGACTGAGTTTCAGAAGGATTGAAATCAACTAAGTTGTCTTTGCCCAACTGGAGATAAGCATTTTAGGAATTGGGAGTGGATATTCGAGAAAATCAAGCTGTTTTTGCATGACAAATTTTCTCAAACTGGAATGTAATGTGCTATCAACAGCAAAACTATCGATAGGATTTCAATTCAATGGAAGTAAGTCTTTAATATACAAGAGGAAAAAGCGGGAGGTGGGGAAAGAACTGAATCTTGGCGAACACCAGCATTAGTGGAGAAGTTAGAAGACATAGAGCCGTCTGCCATCACCCGCAGTGAGTGGTCAGAGAGAAAACTGGCTACCCAATTACAAAGAACTGCTGGCAAACCATAGGATGGAAGCTTATTTAGAAGACCTTTATGCCAAACACGGTCAAAAGCATTAGAAATCCAAAGAGCAACTGCTTCAGTTTCACCAAACGTTTCCATTTAATTTGTCCATAAATGGGGAACATAAGCCAGAATATCACCAGTGGATCCACATTGACGAAATCCATACTGGCGATCGTTGATCAGATGGAAGGTTTCTAGATAGGTTAAGAGTTGACGGTTAATCGATTTCTCCATTACTTTAGAAAGAGTAGAAGTAAGTGCAACGGGATGATAATTGGATAGAAGGGATTTGTCACTCTTTTTAGGAACTGGCTGGATATGAGCAAATTTCCAAGTAGAAGAAAAACACCTTTGGAATAAGAAAGTGAAAAAAGGCGGAAAATAATAGGAGTAAGTTCAGGAGTACAGGTTTGGAGCACAAGTGAAGAAATACCATCAGGACCTGGAGTTTTCTTAGCATCAAGATTCGTCAAAATCCTTCAGACATCCTATTGACGGAAGACCAAAGGAGACATTGTATGGATGTGTACTGGGAATGGTAGGAGGTGGTTTACAGTGGTTATCAACACACGATTTGAAAGAAATGTAAGATGCTGGCAGATCAGCTTAATCTTTGGCTAAAGTGGCTATAGAAACCATCTGCTTTTGACAGAGGCAGATATGAGCAAAAGTTTCGACCAATAGCTTTGGCAGGAGACCAGAATGCTCGACTGCCATTTGGATAAGAACACGTGTTTCATCTCTTACTGTCCGAAATCTAGATATGAAGCATTCTTCGTTGCACAGCCTTAGCACAGTTATTGGAAAACCAGATTTACATAAAGGACGAGATTTTAAGGTTAAGTGTGAAATAAAGCATTCCTCCCCTACAAGAATAATTTCACTGACACGATCTGAGCAAACATCAGAAGATTTGGAACAGCAATCGGAACAAGGAAAAGAAATCTTGCAGTTCGTCCCAATTTGCATTCTTGTAATGTCAAACAACACGAGGTTATGAATGGCCACGAAAGAATGATTCCATTGAAGAAGAGACCATCACCACTTTGTGATCTGAGGTGACTACAGGACCATTCACCTCGACCGTGTACTTAAAGTATTGTTTCTGAGGAAACGGTGAAGCTTGCTTGCTTCGTGCTTAGGATTATCTAGTATTCTGGTAGATAAACGAACAAAATGTGCGAGGTCATTAGTAATTGCAGACGCCTCAGCATCTAGACCAGCTGGTTCTGTGTGACTAGAAAACGGAAGCCAGATGGAGTGTGATTATTAAAATCACCAAGAAAAATTACCTGACTTATTGGACTGGAAAGTTGGACTGGAGAAAATCAAGTTGCAAAGAGGGGAAGTCAAAAAGTTTCAAGTGATTAGTGAAGTTGGCAGATCGATAGAGGCAACAGATGAATTTGACAGAATGAGGTAGAGAGATTTTAAGCAGGAGAAGATCGAAAAGAGGATATTTCAAATTACTAAGTCCCTGACAGGAAATATCAGAATGGACATCACAAGTACTGCCTTTGGGGCGAAAGGAATCATACAGTAAATAATTCGGACAACTGAGATGAGCAGTGATTGAATTAACTGATTGAATTCTTTCAAAAAAGTACATGGGGTTTGGCTGACTGTAAGTGGAAATGGACATCAATGATTTTGGAGACCACGTATATTTGTGAAATGAATGAGGAAGTGTTTGGAAAATTTAGATCTTTTAGCAGATAAGTTTGTTCTATTAGTTGGACAATTCATGGTGTATTCAGTAGTAAGAAAAGGTGGGATGGGCATGCTGTATGAAATAATGAAATTTTTGGATATAGCATGCACATTGCCAGAATATACCTATCTCTTTGACATAACGTGGCCTCAACAATGTTCCTGCATACTCACTACTCGGATTCCCTCCATTCACGATCTGGCAGAGTAGAGGCAGCGAGATTATACACTAGTTGATCAGGAAAATTCCTAGAGAGTTCCCAATTGGTTGGATCCGGTGGCCTATCCTGTGGCCTATCCTGTGGCCGGCCTGCAACACCGTTTTAGAACTGTACCTTCGAAATGTAAGGAAGACTGGATCTCGCCATGATGTCCCTCATAACCCTCAAAAGACATCGATCATACTGCATGATGGAAGAGATGGGGGAAGGGGGTTGGCAAAGCTTTGCTCGACCAGAGATTTCAGCCACTCTCTCTCAGCCAGTTTGCCAAGAGGAGGGAGTTACTCACTGATCTAAGAGTAACTCTTCTTGCTATCAAAGTCAATTCTATTACTGAGCAACTTCCTCCAACTGTAAACAGTGCCCTATTCGTTGATGACTTTTGCATCTTTTCACAGCCACGCAACACGAGGGTTATGGAAAAGCAATTCCAGCATGCTATTGACTGTGTCAGTCTTTGGGCAATGGCTGAGGGGTTTAGATTTTCATCCCAGAAGACCGTTTGCATCCATTTAGTCGAAAGTGAAATCTTCTTCCTGAATCAAAACTAAAGTTCTGAAAAAACACGATTCGTATAGCATCTGAAACAGAATTTCTGGGACTTATATTCAAAAAAGGTTTACATTTTTACAACGCATACGTTTATTTCGAACAAAGTGGTCAAAGAGCCTGTAAATATTACTAGCAATTCCTCCAACATGTGGGGCGAAGATCGTTGCACGTTATTTCAACTGTATCCTGCACTCGTGCGTTCGTTGCAAATTATATTATTGGTCCCAGGTGTATGCATCAGCTGGAAACAACCCACTTCTATGGCTTGATCGAGTCCGCCATTAGGCTATTCGTACTTCTACTGGAGCTTTCCAAACATCTGTCCACAGTCTGTATGTCGAAGTAACAGAAACTTCCTTGTTTCTTCGACAAAAGCAATTGTCATTAGGGTAAACCAAACTAAAATTCTTGCCGGACTTCCCTAAGGACATCTATTTTTGAGCCACGTTGGGAAAAAGCCGATGGACTGCCAAACGTCCCTTTGATATTCGTATCCAAGATTTACTAAGGGAATTGAACATCATGGTGAACAATGTTGCTCAGCCACCAAGGCAACTGCTTCCACCCTGGCATGCTGTAATACCATCATGCCACTCCTCTATTAAAAACTTACGAAAGGTCGCGAGTACAAATCCTGTCTACCAACAACTCTATGATACTCAACCTGCCGACTATTGTTACTTCTTATCTGTCTTCACTGATGGCTCGAGGTCAGATTCATCTGTCCGGTTTGCTGCCATATTCCCAGATAACACTATTTCGGGAATCTTCTCAGACACTATGTCTGAGAAGATTCCCAATGAATGCAGCATATTCAGCAGACTTGTATGCTATGGAATTAGCCTTGGGCACATTAAAATCCAGATCAAAGGTGTATGGTCAATGGAGACTCATTAAGTATATCTGCTACAAGCCTTATCGCGGATGAGATACAATCCTCACCCATTCCTGACCCGGTTCAGCAGATGTTATATTCTCTTTTTGAATGTTTATTCGACATCTGTTTCTGCTGGATTCCAAGCCACGTTGGGATCAAGGGTAAGGAACTGGCTGACGCTGCGACCAGGTCATCACTACTTCTATACAGACTACAGCCAGGTAATACACTCTGATTACTTTCCCAATAGCAACAATCTTGGCATGGGCCGATCACGAACAACGCTTGAGTACCTGAAGTTTGTATCAGATCTACTGCACCCTGTAATGTCACTTTTATTCTGAAGGTGATGGCCACTTTATTGATGATAAACAACATTGCATCGTGCAAGAATAATTCGGAGAACATGAGAAGGATTTTCATCTTCCCTGGTCCACACAGTCAACTGACCTCGGTCCTATTGAGAATGTGTGGGGTATGTTGGAGAAAGCTATTCGGCAACGAAGTCCTCTTTCTTCAACTTTGTTTCAGGTACGCGATATTTTGCTGGAAGAATGATTACTGCAAGAAGTTCAAAACGCACTAAGAACATACTCCAGTATGTTCTTCGTAGTTTCACATATGTTCTTACGAAGAAGAGTTCCTCAATCGCTTTCTTCAGGCGCAGGAATGGTTCTTGGATTCGTTTGAAACACTTTGTGTTTCAGATGACCCGAATAGATAAAAATCAAATGACTTTAAATAAGTGATATTGGATGCCACACCAGTCTTTTGCCATCTTCAAGGTAACGGTTAGAAAGTGGCTTGTAGTCAACAATTTCATCCAGTAACTCCAGGAGAGCTTTGGAGAGTATTCAATATTGCTAAGAAAATCTCTAAACCTTTCTCTAGAGAGTAATGAAGTTGTTGGTACGGACATTTGTCATTTGTCAAGCTCTCACTATATGGCCACCTAGGCTTTCGTCCATATGCCAATCTCATGATAATTGTTAATATTACAAAAAATCTTTTCAAGGTAATAATTATCACATAACAATTATAACAGTTTATCTTGACTAATAACAAAACAAAATTGAGTAGAACAACCTTTAGCCTCGAGGAGGAGACGGCATCTCCGCCCCCACCACGAGGAGGGAGGTTGCCCTATCCAGGAAACCGTCCAGACACCACCCAGACAAATAATAAAATAATTGATCACAAATATACAATATAAGCAAAATGCTTCCACCATTCATTATCACATTTAGCACCGGTCCAGTTCCTAAGGACCCAACAACGACATTATTGTGACCGGCGACTCCTGGCACCAGCCAGGAAGAGCCAAACCAGTTTAGTTGTTAGAGGAGCCCACCCTGACCCAGCACTAAGCTAAACTCAATTGAGTTCAGTTCTTCTTTTCTGTATATCAACTGCACACAGATAATTGGAGCCTATCCTGTCATTTGCTGCATGGGCCGAGGGGGACTTACTCCTCCAACAATTTACACACTTCGGTGTTTCCGCACGTCTCGTGCAGGTCTTAAATGTATGGCCCTTACCGGCACAGTGACCATAGAACTCGTCGGAGTCACAATACAAGGCCACATGGCCATACGCCATACATTTGTAACACTGTGTCGGAGTCCATAGGTCCCGGATCCGGTGGGAACTCCAGTCCACAAAGATTCTTCAGCGATTTAAAAGCACTTTTCTGATACGTGGGGAAACCTCCACCACATAATTATATCCAAGAGAGTTACTGGCTTTATTTCTTGTTAGCACTTTAGTTTCAGAGATAGCTTGGTCTTTATTGAGCCATTGCGAACCAAATTTCTTTCCCAAAGCTCCTTCAAGAAATGTTCCTGGGTAACTTCTGGATCTACGTCAAAAACCACAAGTTGAGGCATCTTCCGAAGGGTCCGTTCAACCTCCAGTCCTAGATCTTGTACTTTTGGGCATTGCTGTATCTTCTGAACATCTTGTTCAGATGCGGCCTCACTTACCACTCGTTTATTTCTTATTGGTGAGACTACCTTCACATCAGTTAGAACCGGGGAAACTCGGCCCACCAGTTCAGACTTAACATGATCACTCGATTTACACTTGCTTGACTTTGCCTTCAAAATTATTGTTCTTGTCTTGGTTTTTGTTTCTAGGGAACCCATAGCATCCGCATACGTTTTTGGCTTAGAGACTCTTATCTTCAGTTAAAATTTCTAGCTTAGCCTTTAATTGTTTATTCTCAAGCGTCAACGTTTGAACAGCGTCAGCCATCTTATCCTATTGATTCATATCAATATCCACTTCTTTTCCTGTGGCTTTATGATATGTTGATATATGAAACCTTAGCTGATGTCGATAGTAATTGAGTTCCTCCAAAACCGTCTGGTTGAGGAGCTCAGCGTCGGTCTGTACCATTTTCTCTGGAGAATACAGCCTTGGACTCGCCCTGACTGAAGTCTTTCTCAATGGTGGTTCAACTAGAACCTCTTCTGAAGAAGGAGTCTCAGGTACTTCTACCTGAGGCACCGGAACCTTCCTTCGACTCCTTGGCATGGCATTGTTAATTATTAGTTGTTAGTAATACAATAATCAGAATTTGACAAATCAGAACCAAAATTAATAACTCGGAACTTTGCTAGCAGGGATAATGGAGATGATTATCCCTTTGTATAAAGCAATGGTCAGGTCACAGCTTGAGTACTGCATACAGATCTGGCGGCCTCATTTTAGAAGGATGTATATCTGCTGGAACACGTGCAGAGAAGGACTACGAAATTGGTGAGAGGAACAAAGGGTAGGCTTACCAAGAAAAGCTTCAGTTTTGCATGCAGCAGCTGGACACTAGGATCTGGAGATGATCTGATTGAGCTGTTTAAGGCTTTGAATGTATTGAGCAAGCCCAATGCTGATGGCTTTCTGCCTCTTGCTTAGGCTACGCACATGAGGGGACACAAATTCAAATTGAGAATTCAAATTGGCGGTTGCAGAATAAATGTGCAAAAGCTTTCTTTCATCTAGCGGGTGGTTGATTGTTCGAACAAACTTCCATTTGTTGGGGTACACGTCAATGCTTTGTACGAAGTTCAGTGCATGGCAATTCGTTGTATGACTGTCTAGTGTATTCGCTGCTGCTGTTGTTGTTGTTGTTCAGTCTTAGTTGTTGAGTAAGGCCATATTACTCCCCACTTATGAGACTGACTAACTCAACCACATTTTGAAAAAGGCCCATAAAAATTCCCACATCATCGACGGGACTCGAACTTGTGTCTTTTCCACCAAATGTGGGAAGTACGGTTGTCCTATCAACTGTGCTATCCACGAGGACGTTGGGAAGCTAAAAGAAAATTAGGGGCTCAGAATCCAGGTGAATTGGACAGGCTACCGTATCATCCCACAGTCAAGAGCGTTGAGCACCGCCAGGGTCCTGGTAAAAATGCCTCACTGGGCCAGAGCACTTTTCCATGTAGGAGACTCCGACTCCAATTCCAATCCCCCAAAACATTCTCCAGGGAAGCTTACCCACCTACCCTAAACCAATAAGGTTTTTAACCATAGAAATCTATTTGAAAAATGATTCTATTACAATCTAAATTGAGGGTGTCTTACACAGATAAAACGTGTCAAAATGGGGGTGACACTTGGGAGATGATACTGATTATTGGTAAGTAAACTGTGTGTTTCTTATTAGAATTTGTGATGTTAAATTTCTGAATATTACTAAAAACTTTAGTTTTAAATTGAATATTTTTGTATATGATTTTATAAAACTTATTCTGTGTTTTATTTTGAGGAAACAGAGTTGGAAATACTTGACGAAGTTCACACATATATTCGCATACAACTATTTCTTAATTTCAATGGAATGAATCTATTATCTTTCTTTATTGGACTTTAGCTTTCACGTTAACGTCACCTCTTCTTTGGTTGGTCCTTTCTCTTGCATTCTAAATTTACCGATCTTAATTGATCTAACTTTCCTTATTGAGTAATGCAATTCCCTGCCACGAACTCCACTTCTTCCTCATAAAACATCCCCTAACTATGTTAAGAACACAAAAGGGTCTTTTTGAAGTGTGTTCACAACCTTTTTCTCATGGCTCAAGCTATGAGAAATCACCGTCCTCAAACAGCAGGTGGAAAATGACTGGGTTTGAATCCCCTCAATGACGCAAAAAAGTTTTATTGGGTCTCTAGCGAGGGTTGAATGTTTTATCTCCTGGAAACCGACCCAAGAATACACGCAGTTACAGATAGAATAGCGTTTACTGGTAGCACATACCTAATCTAATAAATCACGACAGCTGGAAGAGTGGGCTTCAAATGTGTCATCAACAGTAACGAGCTCGTAGTGAGTGCTGCTGTTCAGGAGTAGCAATCATCGACCTAAGGGCTCCTCTACTGAACATCCATTGTAAGATGCAGAAGACCTCATTTGCATATTTTGAAATGAACCTTACCAAGAAGTTCATATGCAGCGTTGGTGCACTTCGACAGCAACTTTCACCGAGATTTCAGTTCTTTTGAAATGTGTTTATTGAAATAAAAGGTACCAGACCATTAATATGGTCTAGTACCAGACAAAATTATGATCTTATAAACGTTAGCAACAATTGGCATTCTTAGTCTAAAGATAAATTACTGAAAAATTCTCATTTACCTCAATCTTAATGTGAAATCTCAGTAGTTTCAGTTCCTCCTCTACCATTCTTGCGAATCATATAATCATTCCATAATTCCATCTATTTTATTGTGTACTCGATAAATTGTAAAACTGGACGGTTCAAATGACGCCAATTCCATTAGAAACTCCTGCAATGTCGTTGGACATAAGTGACCTAAATTATATTCCTCATGAGTTATCCTACCACCGTTTTGATCTACAATTAAACTCAATCCATCTTCATTCACCCTTCCTTGTCATACGTGCCTAATCTTTGCAATAGGATCTTTAATTCAAAAATAGTAAGTAGAAATTACCAGAGGTAAGATACAAACCATTTAACCTTTATCATCAGTAACTTAATTTTTTGGATACCCGTGTACTTCATCGCCCAAGTTACCATAAATTATAATCTCACGTGCACTAGAAGCACTCTGAATTAATTAACCCATATTTTCACCTTTTTTTAACCCTCACTAAACAGATAATTACGTGTTTATAGCCACCATATGAATTTAGGCATTAATGACTCGGAAAATTTGCATATTTAGAAGTTTTGTGGCGTTATATTAATTTAATCCCATAATTCCCTCTCCCTAATGTACTTTAGGTGGCTAAGAATTCGCCAAGAAGACCCCCCATTGGCACTAAAGAACTTAAAAGCTATCTGCACCATCGCTGGTGTTAACTTTGCTCCACACAGTGACGTCAACAATGCACCAAGATGACGTCATTGGACCGGTCCATTTCTTTGTACTCGTAGGGGTGTTTCGACCCAATATTCTTCGAGAACAGGGTTGCGCACTTTTTGGCACCGCCTTTTACCAATTGATTGACAGACGGCCACAGCCGGAAGCTTTCTCTCCTTTTTCGAACGCCCCGTATTTCGACTACGGAAGCCCTGCACGTTAGATTTATGCGATGTCGCTAAGATAGCGGGATCGGAGGATAAGTAAGGGGGGGAGGAAGAGGAAACGCTAAAATGTTTTTATTTTTGCCCCTTCGAACGCTGACCATAGTGAGGAAGTACGTGTGTGATATATATCTATATATAACACCTATGCGGGTGATATATATAGATATATAACGCAGAATAGACGTTGGGGGGCAAGGGGGGGCACTAACTCCTCTCGACCTTGTTCGCCGATCGATAAAGTTCCTGCGGTTTATGCGGAGACTTCGTAGATCAGGTCATGTTGAGAACCGGACGGGTGAATTATGGTCAGAAATAAAAGATAATATTGCTTGGGTTGTCTTTATCTTTCAGTTGTTTTTTTAATTATTATTTTGGGGACGCGTGGTCTCATTTAGAATTTGAATTCTTGCTTTCCACCTGTCCATCCTCTTCTTATGTTATAATTAAAATAAGATATCCGAATTTTATGCAATTTCAAAGATATAAATTATCCGTGTCCTGATACTTTTGGTGGGGTAGTGTACTTTAGAGCATAGAACAACAACTAAACCTTTTGTCCAAGTTGTGTTCTCTGCTCTATACACTACCCTCCCAAAAGTATTAGGATCATTGTTAAAGTACGAGGAAACTCATTCTTGGAACTCGGATCCAGGTCATCTTCATTTACTTCAACTCATTTTTAAATAAAAATCTCGCTTGGTTTGTAGTTTTTTGAAACAGCATAAAGCCTTGAAAAGTCCGTTCCTGAAGACAACCACTTCATATTTGGGATCTTCCACGTCTCTTCTTGTCTTTAACGCTTCCAGAATTCCAGGAGTGAAATATATGACTCACTTAATAACCTAAACTCAACCTTCTGGCCAGTGTGCCATCTAGGGTTGGTTGGTAATATTTGGAAAGATAAATTAAAAAGTATGGAGAAAACAACTGGCGGTTCAGCGTCACTCACTTTGCTTTTAACTCCTGACAAAAAGTAGAGAAGGCCTAGTACAATTTCTTGGATATCAAGTTCCCACATCCGCATTCAATCCCCTCGACAGTTTGTCTAGTTCTTCCTTGGATTTATTCAAACTGCCCACTTCTACAACGCCAGATGGAAGTTTGTTCCAACAATCAACTCCCTGCTGGTTGAAGACAAATTTCCGCACATCTATTCAACAACCGTCATTCCTCAATTTAAATTTGTGTCTCCTCAGGTGTGTAGTCTCAGCAAGAGGAAGGATTCCAAGAGGAAGGAAAGTAACCTCGCTTTTTAAGTAAACTGTGACCAATCAGAATCCAAAAAGAACTGAAGAGCATTGCTCCAGTTCTTTCTGTTTTCTGATAAATTACTCAACGCAAATCAGAATGTGAATACATCAATCTTAGTACAACTGGAGAAACCTTCCACGCCCTCAAAAAGGTAATAAGGAAACTCAAACTATCAGTTCATCTAAACAGCGAAACGAAATGAATAGAGACAGGAAAACTCCATCCGAGACGATACCGTGCTCGGAATATTTGTTGAAGAGGACATGGATGCCGGAACCTAGTGTTCCCGAAAAAAGACAGACCAGAACAATACAAGACTTCAGCCCTAGCAATCTGAAGGCATGAAAAGAAGCAAACAATAGATGCACTAATTCGGTGGAGTTTCCATGGTTTCCTTGCCAATATCAATGATCTTCGTGACCTCATATCTCAACATGCTCCGTTAGGTCTGTGTCTACAGAGGACATATTTAAAACGAACCGATACCACAAAGGTACATAAGTATAACACCTTTTAGAAAAGACAGAATCCAACAAGGTACATCTCGTGGTGGAGTTGCATTTCTTATCAATGCCTCGTCTATGCTGCCCGTAGAACTTCCACGAAGTTGCCGAGTCACCCAAAATCATAGCGGAGCAACGACTATTTTGTCTGTTACAACCCAAACACTGCGAACCCCAATCAGTACAAAAGCGCTCGCGCAAAAGCAAGATATGTTAGGTGTCCAGCGAAACCTCCTGGTTACTTTTCACTTCAACAATTAAGCATGCAGTACCATCCCATAATATCTGATAAGATATTATGGGATGGTATTGCATGCTTAATTGTTGTGCAAATTGCAAATGCGCTTGAAGAAACCTTTGCCCTGTTCTCAGTAATAGCATCTTATCCACCAATTTTCCAGAATCACAAAACAGTAAAAGAAAACTGTAAGTTAAACTTTTCCTCGAAAGGAGATGAACATTATAACCAATAATTCACAACGCGTGGGTTACATCAAGCTCTAATGGCATCTGGAAAGAGTTCTGTGGGGCCGGACAACCTCCACATGGTGCTCAAGCAACTGAGTGCCACATCACTACAATCACTTCTAATCCTATACTATAAAATTTATTCAGAGAAATGGCAGCACGCTATCATTCTAGCTTTCCTGAAACCTAGAAAAGATCCTGCCAACCCAACTCATTTCAGAGCTGTAGAATTAACCAGCTCCCTCTGTAAATTATTTGAGAAAATGGTTAACTATAGTCTTGCCTAGTAACTGGAAAATCATGGAATAATCCGCGTAGTCCAGAGTAGAGTGAGATGAAACAGATCAACACCAGACCCATGATACCACTTGGAAGTACGGATCCTTCGTAAATGGTATCATGGACTACGTGGACACACATAGATATTTTCATACAAACCATCCTGCAACTGTGCATATTTCAAGTACTCGTTAAAATTGCATGTCCAAAATGTGACTTCAACTTCAACTGGAACAAGAATCTGATATCCAAAATAGAACATCCTGCAGCTGCATTCAGCCATACAAGCTGAATGTTCCAATTGAAAGTATATTTACCGACTTCCTAAATTCATTGCAAGCACTGAAGAACCCCATGGAGGCCTCTCACCCAGTCCTTTATGAAATCCTACTTTCACTAACTGTCCTTGCAGAACTGGATAGATACAAAGACTGTTGTTGGATACCTGGACACATAGGAAGCCAAAGCCACGAATTGTCAAATCATGTCACTAAATCGGTTAGTACTCACTTGACAGAAGACAAAAGACACCTTACCAATACTATGTAACTGATAATCATGAGCACCAATGGCAACTAGTCCCGAAAGATCAAAGAGATAGCAATGAAGCACATAAAACAATTTTACAACCATGGTCTGCAGCCATCAGCAAGTACAACTCCTTCCTGTCTGACCAGCAGACAGGATGGAATTATATTTGCAAGTCTCGGAATTGGACACAAGAACGATACTCATGCCTGAAGCGACGAACCTTCTCAGTGTCCTAAATTTAGCACTCTGCTCACCATCAATCACATCCTTGTGGGCTCGTGCGTAACCATATCCTGGTTATGCACGAGAACGAAAATTATCCTATATCCAGCTGATCATCAATCTCTAACACTCATGTCAATATTAGGTGAGAGATCAAACATCACAAGGAGTTGTGTTTTCCATCCTGAAGATCATCAAAATCCTTGAGTAAAACTCACCGTTATATTTCCCACTGCTGGTGAGCTGTAAAAAAACTTAAATAAACAAATCATTCAGAGCCTTAACCACCTTAGTCAGATCTCCTCACAGGTACCTGTTCTCCAGATGAGGCAATTTGCAAAACTGACATCTTTCCAGGTAAGAGTACCCTTTTGTTCCCTTCACTAATCTCGTTGCTCTTCTCTGCACCCTCCTCTTTTCTGAAGGATCCAGGATTTGGTAGTCTTGTACCTTATACGAATAGTGATTGAAGTGACTGACAATGGGCTGTGGAACAGTAGAAAAAGATCATACAGTTGATGGGTCTCGATTTGCACCATCCTTCCAGCAAAATATTGCGCAGCTGCGACAAAGTTTAAAGAAGAGATCTTCGTTGTCAAATAACTCTCTCCAACATATCTCACAAATTCATTGAGATTAGGTGAACATGGACGCCAGAAAAGTTGGTAAAAATCGGTCTCACGTTCTATGAACCATTCTTTGCACGATTCTGGCAGGATGAAGTGTTGCATTGTCATCCATAAAGTGGCCATAACGTTTGGGATGAAAGTGTAACATTGCAGGGTGCAGTAGATCTGATACAAAATTCAGTTACTTCGTGGATGACCTTCCACCAGTATTAACAAAACATTCCCCATGCCATGATACCACCAACAGATGCTTGGATTGTCTTAACAAGGCAAGCACGGTCCATCGCTTCGTGAGGTTCTCGCCACACTTTCTGCCTAGCAGAACATTTTACCCATTCTGGCTTCCGAATAGGCAGGCAGTGACTGCCAACACCCAATTTCTTCAGTTCCTGCTCAGAATGGAGGTTGAAATATGGCTTATATGGATTCAGATGGCATTTGCTGACACTGGTTGTCCTATTTTCCCGCACAGTCCTCCCTGGAGTACGACGGCTTCACTCTTGAAATATTGCTTTTCACCCACATTTGCACCTTTGAGATGTGGAAGAATCTCTTGCTTTCCAGTCATCAAAACCTTTGAGATGGATGCTTTTGAGAAACCAGTTTCACTTCTTGAATCATGGCATTTTACCCATTCTGGCTTCAGATTACTGGTCGAATAACGTGATGACGTATTGACCCGTTGAGTATAAAGACTGTACGGGCTCTGCAATCTTTATACTGAATGGACCAATTTCACCCTGCAGTGCTTCATTTTTACCCGGATTGCGATGGATTCGTTGCAGAAGACAACGAAACTGTCCAAAAATCGTATCTGAATGGTTTGAGGAACATTCCCAAGATTTCCAACATCCACCTTGGTCGTCTAATTCGCCAGATCTGAATCCAAACGAGAATATCTTGGATATGTTGGAAAGGACTCCGGCTTTGCAGTTCTCTACCGACTGCAATACAGCAGCTGACAAATTGCTTGATGGAAAACGTAAACTTCTCACAATATATGCTTGTATCGATAATCACCACCACTGGGTTCGAATCCGTTAGTGACGTGAGGATCTTTTATGGACCTTTTTCTTTGCCGAAGGTCAAATGTGGACAGCAAGGTCCCCCTTCCGGAAAGTTGGGTTTTTCATTCACCAAACAGACAAACCAACCATTAGAACACACGGAATCGATGGATAAGTTTGGACTTGGGTTGCCCTAAGAAGACAGTTTTTTGATCTACGTTGCCTAAAATTTTATTTATTCAGAGACAAAAGGGTGTTCCTGGGGGCCCCTAACCTTGCCTTCAAGTTCTGTTTATGATTTAATTCTCTTAGATGTATTTCTTCTCTGGACTAACAGAAATTCTTTCCTCTTTGGGCTACCAGAACACCTTTTCTTTCCTTCTATCTTACCTTTTATTCTGTGGATGTCAGAAAGACTTCTTGGCACAACAATGGTACTAATTGAACGCCGCTAACTATTAAGTCGGTGTTGCCGGCAGAGGTGGTCGTCAGGCGACACTTGTAGGCGGATCGTTTCGTCTGTTTGAAGTATGACAGTTAATGACCTCCACGATGTTTCTGTCGGAAAGATTGCGTAAGGGGGAGGAGAAGAAGAAGGTGTAATGACTACATTTCTCACTCACTCAATTACTGATCGATGTTTGAGTTGGCCAGGAAAGGACAAAAACACAGAGGAGACAGAAGAATGCTGTTGTTAGCCCTGCCTTGGCCACGGTGGAATTAATAAGACAGAAACCCTTCTCCGAACCCCTAGAGAAGTAGTTAAAGAATAGCGTGGAGTATTGGAGACTCTTGTACAAGATCTAGAAGGAAGAACTGTTTCTGCGCATATGTTTCCTTTCTTTCCGTTTCATTGGATAAATAGATAAACCAGCCTTAGAACACTTGCAAATAATACATAAAATAAGTTATTTAATACATCGAGTGCATTACATTTCAGGCGCGTTAAAATAGTAATAACTCATGATTTAGAAGAAAAAAAAAGGCAATTACTTTTATGCGCGAATCGATAATGTTTCGTTTCTGCGCATCCACTATATTGCCCATTCATTCCTCCAATCAGCACAGGACTACAAACAATATCCGGTGAAATAATAATTGCCAGATTTCTCCATTTTAACTAATTTTGGGAATTAATCCACTGGAAATCGAGTTATTACATGCGGACGGACGAACAGATAACTAATACTTGATGGATGATTTCTATTGGTCTGATCGTAATGAAATTTGGAAAGGCTCGATAAATATTTCTAAAAGAGCTAAATATAAAATTTTATGAATATTCATCCATTATAAATGAAGTTATTACTTGTGGACGGACAAAAAAAAATAATTATTATCGGATTTCTATTGGTCCAATTTTAATGAAATTTGGGATGGTTCGACAAATCTTATTATAAGGTCCAAATATCATAAGCACTTTAGGGCTATAAGTCTCAGGTTGCTTCTCCATTGGTGAAGCGTTACTTATTCGAGGTAGTGCAATATCATGGCAACTCGTTGCGAAGGTATTCACAATATCAGATGTACTTAATAATGCCAATTCTTAGTTACTTAGTAGCTGGTTGCATGTAGAAATGATGCACTTGCACTTCAAGGTCCAAATATAAAATTTCATGAAAAGAGATCCCCCCCCCCCCAGGAGCCGAGTTATTACATGCAGACGGACAGACTGACAGAAATGATGAAGACAATAAGCGCATATCTGCTAACGAACTTAACCAGCCTTAGGAGACACATTTAAATAGACAGAATAGTGAAGATTACCAGCCTTATTTTAGGTGCGTTTGTGCATAAAGTGCCTGTCCTCGTCATCTGTCTGTTTCTCCATCCGTCTGTCCGTCTGCAAGTAATAACTCGACTTTCATTGGATGAATGCTTATAAAATTTCTTATTCAGGCCTTTTAGAAAGATTTGCAGAGGTACCCCAAAATATAATTACCGTTGAACCAGTAGTTGTTTATCAGTTATTATTTCTCTGTCCGTTCGTCCGTTTGCATGCAATGATTCGACTCCCAGTGGATGAATTTCCATGAAATTTTATATTTTTAGTTTATATGGTAGCCGAAGCACTTGATATTATGTTTGTTGCCATGAGCTGGTTGGAGGAATGAATGGACAATATGGCCGATGCGCAGAAATGAAATATTCTCGGTTCGCGCATAAAAGTCTTTGCTTGTTTTTCTGAATAATTGCAGATCTTATTGCGATGCATTTAAAAATACGCTTTCTTATAATAAACGTAACGCCGTTGTATCGTAATGACTGCTGTGGGTCGAGCGAATGCGTGCGAGTCAACAGCATCACCATGGCAACTGGAAAGCGAAGAACGCACACCAGCCGCCTAGAATGTAAATATTTTGGGTGTATTAAAGACCTCAGTAGACCTAATTGTTGGGAGCAACGCAGTTACGCCGCGAGTACGGCGAAACGGGATGAACTCGGCACCGACAGATAGCGAGCGAAGGGAACCAAAAGACACGATGACATTCAGCGTTTCAGTCTGTGACGTCACTGGCGCCACTGGTATTGCGCCCATAGAAAACGCACGTATGTAGAACAGTGGTAAACAAGACTGGATGCAATTCAGAACTTTGTTTTTGCCGCGTGCACTACGCGAAAAAAGTTATCGTCCACTTCCCGGCGACACAGGCGAAATGCGTAATGGTGCCGGTTGCCGACGTCGCCAGCTAGACGCTTGTTCGTTGTCGTATTTGCTCGCGTGTTAATCGTGTGCTGACTGATTGCGGTTGGCGGACCAGAAGGGACAGCTCGAAAAAAAAAAAAATAATTTTTTTTTTTTTTTTAAGAGTAAGAATAATGTGAGGTACTGTTTCGCATTCATCTACAATTATATCGGCGCAACACCAAACGAGAATGCATTCTATTATACTATTTCCCTCCCCCCCCCCCTCTCTCTCTCTCTCTCTCTCTGTAATTAAATGTTTTGTTTTCTCATTCTTGACACGTAACCGAACGAAAGAATGAGGACGCTTTTGCGGTGTGCAGGAAAGAGAGAGAGAGAGAGAGAGAGAGAGAGAGAGAGAGAGAGAGAGAGAGAGATTAGCTGATTGAGAAGAGTGAGGCACCTGAACAGAATCGTGTGTTCACACTTGCCATTTGCTACATCCTTCGCTCACTCATATTAATCGATCATTCATATAAGAACAACTGCTTTTGCCAGTCATGAAATCCTCTCTCTCTCTCTCTCTCTCTCTCTCTCTCTCTCTCTCTCTCTCTCTGTCTCTCTCTCTCTCTCTCTCTCTCTCTTCGCGGGTTGCAAAGTGGGTATAATCACTGTCCTCCCAACAGTGGATGGAAAATGATCGCGTTCGAATCCTGTCACTGACTGACGCGAGGAATTTTAACGGGCTTTTTTTCACGTGGCTAAGTTAGCCGTCTCACGAGATGGTGCGTGATTTTTACTGCCGAAAGTTGGGTTTTTTTGTAGCAAACAGACAAATCAACTACAGAATATACTATAGCCTCAGAGCCTTAGTTGCTTTGTCACTTAACAAACACACCACACTCATCTCTTTATGACTTCCTTTTTTTTTGTCTGCCTATTTCGGTTTTGTTTCTTTATTTCTATCTATTTTTCTTTCTTTCCTTCTTTTGTCTCTTTTTCTTTCTTTCTGTCGTTTTCTGTCTCTATCCTTTTTTCTGTCGTTTTCTGTCTCTATCCTTTTTTCTGTCTTTCTATATCTCTTTCTTTCAGTCTCTTTCCTTCTGTCAGTCCATCTTTCTTTCTGTCTCTATCTTTCTTTCCATCCCATTTTTTTCCCCTTTATGTCCCTCTACGTTTTTCTTTCTATCTGTTTTTATCTTTTTCTTTCTTTCTGTCTGTTTCTATCTCGTTCTGTCTATCTCGTTTTTTCTTACTTCTTATCTGCGTCTCTCTTGTTTTTTTTTTTTCTATTTTCTTATCTGTCTTTCCTGATTTCTTTGTTTCTTCTTATCTCTTTATTTTTATCTCTTTCCCACTCTTTC
Organism: Mastigoproctus giganteus; assembly: GCF_048544385.1. NCBI lineage: Eukaryota > Metazoa > Arthropoda > Arachnida > Uropygi > Thelyphonidae > Mastigoproctus > Mastigoproctus giganteus. The sequence continues at coordinate 22,045,095 of NC_143577.1, forward strand.
TTTCTGTTTTTTTTTTCTTTTTTACTTTCTAGGTGTGCCTCTGTCTCTCTTTCTTTCTGATTTCTTTTTTCTTTCTGTGTCTCTATCTTTCTTCTATCTGTCTCTCTCTCTCCTTTTTTTAATCTCCTCTACTTTTTTTCTTTCTCTCGTTTTTTTTTTTTCTTTCTCTCGTTTTGTCTTTCTTTCTCAATTTTTTTCTTCCTCTTTGTCTGCTTCTGTCTTCCGCCGACTCTCTCTCTCTCTCTCTCTCTCTGTCTTTTTATCTCTTTTTTTTTCTATCTTTCTCCTTGTGTCTATCTCTTTTTTCTTTCTTCTTATCTCTCTCTTCCTCTCTCTTTTCTGTTTTTTTCTTTTTTTCTTTCTGTGTGTGCCTCTCTCTTTCCTTCTTTCTTGCTGTCTGTTTCTGTCTTTCATCCGTGTTTCTCTCTCCTCGCTCTCTTCTTCCCTCTGTTTCTCTCTCTCTCTCTCTCTCTCTCTCTCTCTCTCTCTCTCTCTCTCTCTTTTTATCGCTTTTTTTTTTTTTTGTCTCTGTCTTGCTTCTTCTTTCTATCTCGTTTCGTACTTTCTGTCATTTCCCTTCTTGGACTAATGTTATTAGTGAAATCCCCAAGGTTCAATGTTGAGCCCATTGTTATTTTCTGTATTTATTAAAGATATTGATGAAAGGTGTATCAGGCTTAGTGCTGAGTTAGCAGATATCTAAAAGTTGGCAGGGGGGTTAATGACAATAATCAGAGTATGGATCTCTAACAAGACCTGATTATGTCCCAACGTGCCCCAAATAATGCACTCCAAAGAGGTTAAATCGAGTGAAAAGTTGCAAACGACGTTTAATATTGCTGTAATCGGAAGGTCAACACTGAAGATGGTGGAGAAAGAGTTCCTAATTGTACAGTTCGAAATGAAGTTTACTGAGCAGGGCAAACAGACTGCTAGGACAGCAGTTTAACATCCTGCTTCAAGAGCATCAGAACACCTCATAAAGATTGACGAGACAAGCAGATTAGAAGCAAAACAAATGATTAATGCTCAATTGGTGATATTTAAGTCTGGGTTTACACCCTCCACCCGATAATCTTAATCCCCCACAAGTTATGATCCCTTTTTATTAATTCTCATAGAGTTGTGTAAGCAACTATAACAGATTACCAATAGTGGATGCGTTTGAGAACTATGTACTTTCAACAAAACACGAAGTACCACACTGTTATTCGTGGAATCATCGAAAATTGATCACCTCTACGCAATGTTCTCTTCCACTGAACAGGATGAAACGATTAAGTTTCTATATTTAGGGCCGGTGATCAATTATTTATCGCTTATGGCAGCAACGCCCTTCACACTCAACTAAAATACTACGAAGTTATCTGCAAATGAACCTTGTGCTTTCATTATTCTCAACTGCTGGTAAATTGGTCCTAACATCTCCATCTAAGTCATTCAAAAATGTAAAATCTAGAAATCATTAATGATTGCAAAACCAAAAATCAAACTTGATCATGAAAATATCCATTTGTAAGTCCCATAAATACTTGAACATCGGACTAAATCCATCTGATGAACCACAAACTAGCGAAATATCCTTTGGTATAAGTGAAGAATTCCACCAACTTAATGATTTCTTCTTTGAGGGAACTTTTATGGATTGACTGATTGACTTGAGGGAACTTTTATGGATTTTTTTTTCACTCAATGGCTGAGTAAGTCGGTCTCAGCCATAGATAGCAAGGTTCCCACCCCGGAATACTCGGTATTTTTCATCCAGCAAAAGAGGCAAATCGACCAGATTAAAAAGCAAGTGCGAACATGTATAATCTACAGTCGACTCCTACGTTCCATAAGCATTTACTCCAAGCGTTCAAAGATATAAAAATGAACCTACTTTTCACAAATGGACAGATAACACTTTGAGGCAATATACACTGAGTGATCACTGAATTATGACCACCCCTATGAAAACTGAATGCATCTCGTTGACCACGTGAAGTACGAGAATGCGCAGTTAGTCGACCTACGTAGCATAGATAAGGTGTCAGTGGTTCAGTAGGTATTAAAATTCCGAGCATGATGGGTAAAAGGAGGGATTTATCGGACTTTGATAAAGGACAGATTGTGGGTGCTCGACGAGGTGGTTCCTCGATTTCCCAAACGGCTGAACTGGTGGGGTTTTCAAGAGCCGTTGTTGTTAAAGTGTACCAGCACTAGGGTCAAAATGATCAAACAACGACCCGACGGCAACACTGCAAAGATCAGCAAAAAGTTTATGTTAGAGGTGAGCGCCGGGTCCGACGACTCGTACATAGCACTGTTGAAGAGTTCATTACCCAAAACGACATGGACTAACCCGGAACAATGTCTGGCATGACCATGCGTCGCACGCTTCCACGTATGGGCTATACCAGCAGACGACCCCTACGGCATCCTCTCCTAACCAAGGTTCATCGGTGTAAAAGTCTCGCCTGGTACAAAGAGCATGCAAGTTGGACGTGAGAAGACTGGAAGAAGGTGTGCTGGTTGGATGAGTCCCGTTATTTACTCCATACCATGGATGGTTGCGTCATACGGATTTAGCGACAATAACATGGGGCCCTTCATACACAATGCATGGTATCAAAAGTGCAGGCCGGTGGAGGCGGTTGTATGGTGTGGGGCAAGTTTCACTGGCAGGAACTTGGACCACCGGTGCATGTGGAACAACGTATCAGTGGTCTCCGCTATTGTCAACTGCTTGCTGACTATGTACACCCCACTATGTTACACTTTTTCCCGAATGGCGATGGTGTCTTCCAAGATGACAATGCGTCAAGCCATCGGGCACTTGTTGTGCATGAATGGTTTTAGGAACACAGTTCTGACTTCCAGCATATCGATTGGCCTCCGAATTCTCCCGATATCAATCCCATAGAGCACTTATGGAACACTATGGAAAGGCATATCAAGCATCTGGATGCACCAATCACCTCCATACCTTCATTGCTGACCGCATTGCACACAGCTTAGTTGACCATACCTCCCGAACGCATCCGACATCTTGTTGAATCAATGCCATGTCGGATAGCTGCTGTACTGAGAGCAAAAGGAGGACTTAAGAAGTATTAGGTAGGTGGTCATAATTCAGTGATCACTCAGTGTATATATTGAAGGGAGTCCACAGTGTTCCCAGTCATCACCAAACATTCAGTTAACCAAACCTTTCAGCTTCAACAGTTTCCTGTTGTAACCTGATTACCCGACTAACAGGTTTCTCAAAAATGCTACTGTCGGACCCAGATGGCTTCTGACCATTTGGTTTCACTGTAGCAACAACCGCACAAATTGCAGCTGTGTGTTAAGCACCAAGGCAACTAAGGCTATGAAGTGTCAAAATATTAGGTGTGTAAAATTGCATGTATTCTGTAGTCGATTTGCTTGATTTCTGGACGAAAAAGTTGCTGTCTTAAGTTTAAGTTGTTTTTTGAGAAATGTAAAATACACCCTAGTGGAATTTTTTCTGTTTCTCTTGTAGGCTCGAATCTGTCTCCACTCCTTTTTTCTTCCTTCCTTCCTTCCTTCGATACGAAACAATCCCCACAAAAAGAAATCAAAAGATTAACCGTTTCACTCTAGATGTTTTCCCCTTTATGTTCAATTCTTTTTTGGTGGGTTTAATGATGCCTGGACTTGTTGTCTCCCAGTGTCCAAAACGACGCCAGTCTGGTCTAAATGACATCGAATAAATGAAAATTTCTCAGATGACGAATGCTGATGAAACCTTTGTTTACTTTTTTATGAAACTGATGTATCGCCTAGTTTCTTTGATAGTTTCTTCATTCTGGTAACTAAGATGTACAAAGGAGATCTTTCAAGATTTATTCAATGAATTCAATCGAAACTGACTAAGCGCATGACAGTAGTTATTATAAACAGAAAATTGTTGTTTCTAACCCTTCGGATTTAATGCTACAGATTAGCTAGTATGTGGCCAAGTTAACCGATCTAGAAACACACGGTTATTTGCCTCCCCAGAAACTCGGGTTTTTTATTCAAATCATGCAAAGTTACCACAAATATATGCCATCTACAGGCAGAACACACGGATGCCTTCATAATATTGGTTTCTATGGGATACAAATAACAAAAAACATGCTTAATAACTGTGGGCACGAAATAATAGAGTTATCTTATTATGAAACTGATGTATCTTCATTCTGGTAACTAAGATGTACAAAGGAGATCTTTCAAGATTCATTCAATGAATTCAATCGAAACTGACTAAGCGCATGACAGTAGTTATTATAAACAGAAAATTGTTGTTTCTAACACTTCGGATTTAATGCTACAGATTAGCTAGTATGTGGCCAAGTTAACCGATCTAGAAACACACGGTTACTTACTTCCCCAGAAACTCGGGTTTTTTATTCAAATCATGCAAAGTGACTACCAATATATGCCATCTACAGGCAGAACGCACTGATGCCTTCATAATATTGGTTTCTGAGGGATACAAATAACAAAAAACATGCTTAATATCTGAGGGCACGAAATAATAGAGTTATCTTATTATGAAACTGATGTATCTTCATTCTGTTAACTAAGATGTACAAAGGAGATCCTTCAAGGTTTATTCAATGAATTAAATCGAAACTGACTAAGCGCATGACAACAGTTATTATAAACAGAAAATTGTTATTTCTAACCTTTCGGATTTAATGCTGCAGATTAGCTAGTATGTGGCCAAGTTAACCGATCTAGAGACACACGATTACCTGCTTCCCCAGAAACTCGGTTTTTTTATTCAAATCATGCAAAGTGACTACTAATATATGCCATCTACGGGCAGAACACACTGATGCCTTCATAATATTGGTTTCTGTGGGATACAAATAACAAAAAACATTCTTAATAACTGAGGGCACGAAATAAAAGTATTATTCAATCAACTGAAGCATATATTGTGTTAACGCTTCTCTATTTCATGCGGTGGATCCGCATGAAATAGAGAAGGTTTATTATACTGAGTACCAGTTAATAAATAAAAATACCGATCCCTTCATTCCATCAGGTAATGAGTACGTACCTCAGATCGCCTACAATATGAAAACAGCAGACTTGCGCAGGGACTGCAATATTGCACACTGCATTAAAGCCGAAGTTGGCGGGCCTCAGCCATTCCCTGGGCGATGCAGCTGCATCGATTGAACTTTTTACCCTGGATTCTTAACATATGAGCTAGCTGAGTCCTAGCTAAATGCAGCAGATAGAAAGGAAGAGTGAATAAATGTTTTGTGTATCGATCGATCCAGCACCGTTGGCAGCTGCAGCATTACTGAATTGGGCTCGACAGCATGAAGAAAGTTATTTACACCAGCAAGGAGACAACTGTTGTCAGTATATTGTCCTCAGAAATCCCAGTATGTTGCAGAAATGTTGGCAAATTGTTGATCTGTTTTCTATCGGGGGTGATTTACGCATTTTGTTGTACAGATGGCGCTTTGTAAGACAAAAAAACTAATCATCTGGAAAGTCAGTTGGAGGAACTTAGGCTTGATTAGTCTTTGATGTAAGCTAAGGAGTAGATGTTGCCTAAAAAGTGCTGGACAGTAAACAAGAACGTTTTTGTTTGTACTTTTTGTTTTGTCACTGATGGGTCATCAGCAAAGTTGCCTGATGTCATTTCTCTTTACAACCTGACTATAATGCCATAACGATACTTTTATTGGCGCCACATTGGAATCTTTCCAAGTACTTCGTTGAAAAATGCACCACTTGTTTATACCGTTAGTGGTCACACAAGTTTTAACTACCACAATTATAATTCACTCTCTGCAAGCCGTTCTTTTTGAAAGATAAACGCTTGTGATAAAACAGATGGCAGATATGCTCCCTGTTATGCATATCTTCGTCTGTTGAAGAAGACGACAGTGGTACGTGGCAGGAAATATTACAGCAATTACTTTTACAGCTGGATTCTTTCCCTTCAGGACATTCGTCCATTTTAGATAACCAGTTCAGTGTTTACCTTCACATTCAGGTTGACAATCGCTTGTCTCCTAAGGACCGTTCCCAAACAACCTTCGAGATAGTCCAGTACTCCATAAGCGCAGAAATTATATCAGATGCTGGAGTATTTTCTCAGAGACTTGTATTTATCTTCCATTGTTTTATAAAATAACAATTTCAAAATTCTCATCTTCCTCGCAAGAAAAACAAACACGTTTTAGAAATAGAAAAAATGTTAAATTAATGACCATTTGACTCTGAAAAGATAAGGCTGTGTTTTAGAATGACTCTATTTCTTCTGAGGTAAAAATATCTTCCTTCTATGTTTCTTGGGAAATGATAACTGTTGCAGTTTGCCGTCTACCTCTCTCTCTTTTATTTATGAAGGATATTTATATTTATTTATTTATTTGCTCTGTTCTTACATAGAAAATTCGAAAAATGTGTTTCTTGCCCAACAAAACAAGAAATACCAATCGCGTTGGAGGGCCTAATCAATCTGGCATGACCAATGTAAATATCAACGAGTAAGGTAATGTTCGCATTGCATTACTTTTCAGGCGGGTTCGATTATCAAAAAACATAAATCAGTGGTTAAAATGGAAAACTAATTAATCTATCATCATGAAATTTGATTCAAAGATTCCAGAAGAATATTTTAAACAAGTCCTGAAATTTTAAAAAGGAACAAAGTTGCTGTTCCAGAACTCGTGAACCAGAACACTATGACCTCATTGCGTGTTGGGTCACTTTTCGCTTGCACCCAGCGGGGCATCGACTTCAAGAGACCACGGAAGGTATCTTCGGATATCCTGGACCTGTTGGACAGAACGACCTCTCGAAGTTTTCCAGTCCACGCCCGCGCCTCATTGCATCCCACAAATGGGATTGATATCGGGAGAATTTGGGTACCAGGAGAGAAAGTAAAAATGCTTGGACATGATTCCCTAATCATTACTGCATAATGCGCTTTGAGACACGGGGCATTATCTTGTTGAAAGAGTCCAGTGCGGTCTGGATATAAAGTCACCATGTAGGCGGAAACCTGATTGGAAACAACGCCAAAGTAAAAATGTCGCACTAGGACCACTCAGAATATGCATTCATCTCCGCAAGTGCATGATGTTAATAAATTCCGGGTGTTGCTGGTCGATTTGCCTGTTTTCTGGAAGAAAAACCCGAGTTTCTGGTTGAAAAAATCTACTGTTTTTTTTTTTTTTATCTACGCCTGAGACCGACTAACAAAGCCAAGTAGTGAAAACAAAATAATAATAAAAAAAATTTCGCGCGTCATCGACGGGATTCCAACCCTGGCCTTTTCCACCTAGTGTGGGGTGGACAGT